>NC_057812.1:464494214-464503829 GCF_018294505.1 Triticum aestivum | reverse complement strand
TATGGGATGGCCAAATTGGAGTAGAAAATGGGAAGGAGGAAAGGAAAATGGGAATAGGATTCCCCCTTTCCCCTCTTCCCTTCCTACTCCGAATAGGAATAGGAAAGGGGGGAGGCCGAATTAGGAGGACCCCAAGTAGGATTCCTCCTACTTGGGGTGCCCCCTTGGCTACCTCTCCTCCCCTCGAACCTATATATATGAGGGGGGGCACCGCTAGAACACACATCAATTGTTCCAAGCCGTGTGTGGCGTCCCCCTCCACATACGCCTCCGGTCATATTCACGCAGTGGTTAGGTGAAGCCCTGCGTGGATCACTTCACCATCACCGTCACCATGTCGTCGTGCTGATGGAACTCTCCCTCGACATTTTTCTGGATCAAGAGTTCGAGGGACGTCATTGAACTGAACATGTGCAGAACTCGGAGGTGTCGTACGTTCGGTGCTTGATCGGCCGGAACAAGAAGAAGTTTGACTACATTGACCGCGTTAACAAACGCTTCCGCTTTCTATCTACGAGGGTACGTGGACACAATCCACCCCTCTCATTGATATGCATCTCCTAGATAGATCTTGCGTGAGCGTAGGATTTTTTTTGAAATTGCATGCTACGTTCCCTAATAGTGGCATCTGAGCCAGGTATATGCATAAATGATATGCACGAGTAGAACACAAAGAGTTGTGGGTAGTGATAGTCATACTGCTTACCACCAACATCTTATTTTGATTTGGCGGTATTGTTGGATGAGGCGGCCCAGACCAACTTTACATGACCACGTTCATGAGACCGGTTCCACCGACAGACATGCAACTAGTTTTGCATAAAGGTGGCTGGCGGGTGTCTGTTTCTCCAACTTTAGTTGAATCGAATTTGACTACGACCGGTCCTTGTTGAAGGTTAAAACAACAAACTTGATGAAACACCGTTGTGGTTTTGATGCGTAGGTAAGAATGGTTCTTACTAGAAGCCCGTAGCAGCCACGTAAAACTTGCAACAACAAAGTAGAGGACGTCTAACTTGTTTTTGCGGGGAATGTTGTGATGTGATATGGTCAAGACATGATGTGATATACGTTGTTGTATGAGATGATCATGTTTTGTAGAAGTTATCAGCAACTGGCAGGAGCCTTATGGTTGTCGCATTATTGTATGAAATGCAAATGCCATGTAATTGCTTTACTTTATCACTATGCGTTAGCGATAGTTGTAAAAGCAATAGTTAGCGAGACGACCACGACGCTACGATGGAGATCAAGGTGTCAAGTCGGTGACGATGGAGATCATGACGGTGCGTTGGAGATGGAGATCGAAGGCACAAGATGATGATGGCCATATCATGTCACATATATTGATTGCATGTGATGTTTATCTTTTATGCATCTTATTTTGCTTAGTACGGCGGTAGCATTATAAGATTATCCCTTACTAAAATTTCAAGGTATAAGTTTTCTCCCTGAGTATGCACCGTTGCGACAGTTCGTCGTTCCGAGACACCTCGTGATGATCAGGTGTGATAAGCTCTATGTTCACATACAACGGGTGCAAGACAGTTTTGCACATGCGGAACACTCGGGTTAAACTTGACGAGCCTAGCATGTACAAAGATGGCCTCGGAACACTGGAGACCGAAAGGTCGAACGTGAATCATATAGTAGATAACATAGAGATGTTCACCATTGAAAACTACTCCATCTCAAGTGATGATCGGACATGGTTTCGTTGATATGGATCACGTGATCATTTAGATGACTCGAGGGATGTCTATCTAAGTGGGAGTTCTTAAGTAATATGATTAATTGAACTTAATTTATCATGAACTTAGTCCTGATAGTATTTGCATATCTATGTTGTAGATCAATAGCTTGCGATGTAGCTCCCCGTTTATTTTTGATATGTTCCTAGAGAAAAATAAGTTGAAAGATGATAGTAGCAATGATGCGGACTAGATCCATGATCTGAGGATTATCCTTATTGCTGCAAATAAGAATTATGTCCTTGATGCACCGCTAGGTGACGGACCTATTGCAGGAGTAGATGCAGACGTTATGAACGTTTGGCAAGCTCGGTGTGATGACTACTTGATAGTTTAGTGCGTCATGCTTTACAGCTTAGAACCGGGACTTCAAAAATGTTTCGAACGCCATGGAGCATATAAGATGTTCCAAGAGCTGAAATTGGTATTTCAAACTCATTCCCGAGTCGAGAGGTATGAGACCTCTAACAAGTACTTTGCCTGCAAGATGGAGGAGAATAGCTCAACCAGTGAGCATGTGCTCAGAATGTCTGAGTACTACAATCGCTTGAATCAAGTAGGAGTTAATCTTCCAGATAAGATAGTGATTGACAGAGTTCTCTAGTCACTATCACAAAGTTACTGGAACTTCGTGATGCTAAAATCGGCGAAGGTAGAAACCAAGAAAGAGCATCAAGTATTGATGGTTAATAAGACCACTAGTTTTAAGAAAAGGGGCAAAGGAAAAGAAAGGGAACTTCAAGAAGAATGGCAAGCAAGTTGCCACTCCCGTGAATAAACCCAAAGCTAGACCTAAGCCTGAAACTGAGTGCTTCTACTGCAAAGGGAATGGTCACTGGAAGCGGAACTACCCCAAATACTTGGCAGATAAGAAGGATGGCAAAGTGAACAAAGGTATATTTGATATACATGTTATTGATGTGTACTTTACTAGTGTTCATAGTAACCCCAGGGTATTTGATACCGGTTCAGTTGCTAATATTAGTAACTCGAAACAGGAATTGCAAAATGAAGAGAGACTAGTTAAGGGCGAGGTGACGATGTGTGTTGGAAGTGATTTCAAGGTTGATAAGATCACCATCGCACACTCCCTCTACCTTCGAGATTAGTGTTGGACCAAAATAAATGTTATTTGGTGTGTGCGTTCAGCATGAATATGATTGGATCATGTTTATTGTAATACGGTTATTCATTTAAGTCAGAGAATAATTGGTGTTCTGTTTACATGAATAAAACCTTCTATGGTCATACACCAATGTAAATGGTTTATTGAATCTTGATTGTAGTGATACACATATTCATAATATTGATGCCAAAAGATGCAAAGTTTATAATGATAGTGCAACATATTTGTGGCACTGCCGTTTAGGTCATATTGGTGTAAAGCGCATGAAGAAACTCCATAAAGATGGATTTTTGGAATCACTTGATTATGAATCATTTGATACTTGTGAACCATGCCTCATGGGCAAGATGACTAAAACTCCGTTCTCCGGAACAATGGAGCGAGCCACTGACTTATCGGAAATTATACATACCGATGTATGCGGTCCGATGAGTGTTGAGACTCACGGCGGGTATCATTATTTTCTAACCTTCACAGATGATTTGAGCAGATATGGTTATATCTACTTGATGAAATACAAGTCTGAAACATTTGAAAAGTTCAAAGAATTTCAGAGTGAAGTGGAGAATCATCGTAACAAGAAAATAAAGTTTCTACGATCTGATCGCGGAGGCGAATATTTGAGTTACGAGTTTGTCCTTCGTAACCATACTTTATTAGATATAGTGCGATCTATGATGTCTCTTACCGATTTACCACTATCATTTTGGGGTTATGAAGTAGAAACAGTTGCATTCACGTTAAATAGGGCACCTTATAAATCCGTTGAGACGACACCGTATGAACTATGGTTTGGCAAGAAACCTAAGCTGTCGTTTCTTAAAGTTTGGAGTTGCGACGCTTATGTGAAAAAGTTTCAGCCTGATAAGCTCGAACCCAAATCGGAGAAGTGTGTCTTCATAGGATACCCAAAAGAAATTGTTGGGTACACCTTCTACCACAGATCCGAAGGCAAAATCTTTGTTGCTAAGAATGGATCCTTTCTAGAGAAGGAGTTTCTCTCGAAAGAAGTGAGTGGGGGGAAAGTAAAACTTGATGAGTAATTGTACCTTGTCTCGAATTGGAAAGTAGCTCATCACAGAAAACCGTTCCCGTGATGCCTACACCAACTAGAGAGGAAGTTAATGATAATGATCATGAAACTTCAGATCAAGTTACTACCGAACCTCGTAGGTCAACAAGAGCATGTTCCGCACCAGAATGGTACGGTAATCCTATCCTGGAAGTCATGTTATTAGACCATGACGAACCTACAAACTATGAGGAAGCGATGATGAGCCCAGATTCCGATAAATGGCTTAAGGCCATGAAATCTGAGATAGCATCCATGTATGAGAACAAAGTATGGACTTTGATTGACTTGCCCGATGATCGGTGAGCCATTGAGAATAAATGGATCTTCAAGAGGAAGACGGACGTTGATAGTAGTGTTACTATCTACAAAACTCGAATTGTCGCAAAAGGTTTTTGACAAGTTCAAGGTGTTAACTATGATGAGATTTTCTCACTCGTATCGATGCTTAAAGTTTGTCTGAATCATTTTAGCAATTGCCGCATTTTATGAAATCTGGCAAATGGACGTCAAAACAGCATTCCTTAATGGATTTATTAAAGAAGAGTTGTATATGATGCAACCAAAGGGTTTTCTCAATTCTAAAGATGCTAACAAAGTGTGCAAGCTCCAACGAACCATCTATGGACTGGTGCAAGCATCTCGGAGTTGGAATATATGCTTTGATGAGTTGATCCATATAGTTTTATACAGACTTGCGGTGAAGTCTGTATTTACAAGAAAGTGAGTGGGAGCACTACAGCCTTTCTGATAAGTATATGTGAATGACATATTGTTGATCGAAAATGATGTAGAATTTTCTGGTAAGCATAAAGGAGCGTTTGAAAGGAGTTTTTCAAAGAAAGACCTCGGTGAAGCTACTTACATATTGGGCATCAAGATCTATAAAGATAGATCAAGACACTTGATAAGACTTTCTATGAGTACATACCTTGATAAGATTTTGAAGGAGTTCAAAATGGATCAGACAAAGGAGTTCTTGCCTGAGTTGTAAGGTATGAAGTTGAGTAAGACTCAAAACCCGACCACGGCAGAAGATAGAGAGAGAATGAAAGTCATTCCCTATGCCTCAGCCATAGGTTCTATAAAGTATGAATGTTGTATACCAGACCTATTGTGTACCTTGTCATGAGTTTGGCAAAGGGGTACAATAGTGATTCAGGAGTAGATCACTGAACAGCGGTCAAAATTATCCTTAGAGGACTAAGGAAATATTTCTTGGTTAGGGAGGTGATAAAGAGTTCATCGTAAAGAGTTATATCGATGCAAGCTTTTTAACATCAATCTGGATGACTCTGAGTCTCAATCTGGATACATACTGAAAGTGAGAGAAATTAGCTAGAGTAGCTCCATGCATAGCATTGTAGACATTGAAATTTGCAAAATACCTACGTCCTTAACACGAATCTAAGAAAACAAAAACAGGGAGCACAACTTGCTAAAGATGTTGCACGCCACGCATTTTCACTGAAGAAATCTTGGTTGTAGAAGCAAAGCAAGGCACAACCGGCCTTCATAGGGGAATTGTGATCTAGAAAGCCCCTTGGGGTTGGAGGGATCTCAGCACCTTCCTTCTCTAGCACCGAAGGGAGACCCTACCCTCTCGCCTTGGATCAAAAGGCACCGCTCCGTCAAGGTGAGAGATGCTCACCCGAGAGCTAGAAGAATGCGAGCCTTGAAACCCAAATTAGCCACTGAACAACCACCTAGATTGTTGGTGTGGCTCCTTATGCACTGATTGCTTTGTGTAATACGAAATGAATACTACAAGGAGAAATACTCAACATGTGATATACACTGCTTACGGTATGAATACAACACGAATCTTAGAGAAATGAGGGATGAGATATAGACCTTGAGTAGCACCATGTCACCTACATTTTCGAACACATGGATATCTTGCTCTCTTTCTAGTTTTTATTTTATAAGACCCCCGTAAGCATAAAGAATGGAAGTTGAAAACGGCATTACCCCATCTACTAGTACCAGATTAATCAAAACAATGTCATAAAAGATTCTTCACGTACGAACAAATGTTTTCAAGACAATTGCAGCCTGCAGGTGCATGTCCTGAATTCAACAACAAATAAAAATCCATTGTGCGACAAATAGTACTACATGTAGGGATGTAAACGGTGCGTCGTTTAAACCGGTTTAAGCCTATTTATCGGTCTAACAGTTTGAGAAAGTTGTTTTTCTCAGAAAAATAAACTATCGAGCTAACTAAGCGAGCCTTGCGGCGCCTATTTATCGCATCATTTACATCCTTCCACGCACTTATCCCGAGTTGACTGTCACACCCTCGATGCAACTATAGCTCCCACGTGTCGAGGCACGACTTAGAGACATAATCGCATTGAAGGCATATGTCGCAAGTTAGGCAATCTTCACAAACATCCCATGTAATATAATAATAAAAGGGGAGATAACATAGTTGGCTTACACTCGCCACGTCAATCAAGTACATAAATAACATTACATCAACCAAACACTCATGGCCCGACTACGGCACCAAAATAAAAGAGAACCCAACATGCGACAACGGTCCCGTTCACCCCCAACTGGGCACCACTACTGATCATCGGGAAAGGAAACATAGTATCGTTGAGAGTCCTCGTCGAACTCCCACTTGAGCTCATACGCGTCTCCTGGAGCGGAATCATCAGGCCCTGCATCTGGTGTAATAGTAATCTGTGAGCCACAGGGACTCAGCAATCTCGCACCCTCGCGATCAAGACTATTTAAGCTTATAGGTAAGGCAAGGTAAATATATGTGGAGCTGCAGCAAGCGACTAGCAAGGATGGTGGCTAACTTATTCGCAAAAGAGAGCGAGAAGAGGAGGCAAAGCACGAGCGAGAAATTAGAGAGCAACCTGCGCAAACATTACTCCAACACCGTGTCCACTTCCCGGACTCCGCCGACAAGAGGCCATCACGGTAACACGCTCAGTTGATTCATTTTAATTAAGTTAAGGTTCAAGTTATCTACAACCGGACATTAACAAATTCCCATCTGCCCATAACCGCGGGCACGACTTTCGAAAGTTCAGTCCCTGCAGGGGAGTCCCAACTTAGCCCATGACAAGCTCTCACGGTCAACGAAGGAATAGACCTCCTCCCAAGATGTTCCGATCAGACTCGGTATCTCGGTTACTCAAGACACTTCGACAGGTTAAAACAAGACCAGCAACACCGCCCGAATGTGCCGACAAATCCCGATAAGAGCTGCACATATCTCGTTCTCAGGGCACACTCAGATAGGTCAAGCTACGAGTAAAACCAACCCTCAAGTTTCCCCGAGGTGGCCCCGCAGGCTGCCCGGTTCGGACCAACACTCAGAGGGAGCACTGGCCCGGGGGGGTTAAAATAAGATGACCCTTGGGCTCCGGTAACCCAAGGGAAAAAGAGGCTAGGTGGCGAATGGTAAAACCAAGGTTGGGCATTGCTGGAAAAGCTTTAATCAAGGCGAACTATCAAGGGGTTCCCATTATAACCCAACCGCGTAAGGAATGCAAAATCCGGGAACATAACATCGATATGACGGAAACTAGGGCGGCAAGAGTGGAACAAAACACTAGGCGAGAGGCCGAGCCTTCCACCCTTTACCAAGTATATAGATGCATTAAGATAACAAGATAATATAATGATATCCCAACAAGTAAATAAATGTTCCAACAAGGAACGGCCTTCAATCTTCACCTGCAACTAGCAACGCTATAAGAGGGGCTGAGCAAAGCGGTAACATAGCCAATCAATGGTTTGCTAGGACACGTGGGTTAGAGGTTTGACATGGCAATTTGGGAGGCTTGCAAGCAAGTGGTAGGCATCGTAGCATTGGCATAGCAAAAGAGCGAGCAAACTAGCATAGCAAAGATAGTAGTGATTTCAAGGGTATGATCATCTTGCCTGCACAGTTGTCAGAGTTGACTGGATCCTCGAAAGCAAACTCAACGGGCTCCTCGTTAGTGAACTCGTCTCCCGGATCTACCCAAACAAGACAAACAAGCAACAAGGATACAATCAACCACGTGCAAGACCAAGCAATATGATGCAATGATGATATGCTATGCGGAATGCGATGCGGGATGCAAAATGCAAGATATGACAGGAAATGCATGAATCTGGACTCAACTTGGAAATCCAAGTGTGCCACTGGAAAGATGAGACGAAATCGCTTGAAAATGATATAAAGACCGCCGGAATCGGAGTTGCGGTTTGGAAATGGCAAGCGATTTAAATATGACACCGGCCTGCGATTTACAGCAAGTAGCCAACTAAATGCAATGAGATGAACATGCTACAGCAACCAAACATGACAACAAAATACATGGCAGGGATGCACACAAGATGCTTAACAAAAGTCTAGCACTGAGCTACGGCCAATTCATCCATTAACAGGTTCAAACAAGCATGGCAAAAATGCATATGGCAAACAGATCTCAGACTTAGTGAAACCAACACTTGTCTGGAATTTCAGATCAGGTAGCCCTCTTCGGAACAACAAAACTACATGCTACAGGACCTGAACATGGCAAAGTAAAGCATGACATGGAGCTACTCATAGAGCTTAACAAAAGTCCCTTAGTGACCTTGAGCCAAAAGGGATCAGAAAATACAATTGCAAGCATGTGAACATAGCAAAAACATAATCAGTTTTCATACTTAATGAAAACTGGAGCAAGCTGAAATATAACTCAAGTAGGCATGTTTACGAGCTCGATGCACTCACTACGGTGCAAGTCATGGCAAGACAAGCATACATCTATCAAGAAGGCACAAAATGCAAGCTATACATGGCAAGAACAATAGCATAGCATGCATGGATCAACTACAACATCACCGGCAAAATTGCAAACAAGTTGACAATCTGCCCAGATTCACAAAGTAGCAAAAGTAGAGCTCGATTGACTCAAGCTAGGGTGCTCCATAATTGCAAACAAAGACATGGATGGATAGAGCACTATAATATTAAAAAAACATCCTTACTGATCATCCTCAAAAGAGGCACGGATCACTAGGAAACAACAAGAACATATGGCATCATGAGATAAACAGCTCCAGGACTTGGTGAAATTACTAAGTCCCTGAAAACAGAATTAGCAAGTGCACCACTTTGCAAGCTTGCACAAGTCACCACACACATCACAAAAATACATGGGTTGCACCTCTGGAAAGATGACAAAACCCTTAACAAAACACATGTAGAGCGTCAGGGCATATCATGCACACATTAATCATGGCAAAAATGACAAAAACCTAAATGGAGTAGCAGATCTGACAATTAACTCAAGTAGCCCTCTTCTAACAGCATTTCGGGCATCAAGATGAACTCAAATGAAAATGATGCAATGGAATGAAATGATGTACTCTCTTAGTCGAACATTTTGATATGCTATATGCATGAATCGGAGCTACGGATGCAGAGTTACTAGGCTATGAAGAAGGGCACATGGATCTGGAATTCTGGGACTTAGACAAAAAATCAACCTCTAGGGTTACTGTTCACGGATCTGGATCGGATCTCGCGAAGGCACTGTAGCACGGCGGCGCGGAAGCCGAGGGATGACGGCGCCGGAGTTGGAGGTCGCCGGCGAGGTGGAAGCGGCGCGAGGCGGCAGTCAGAGGGCGCGGTGGAGGCGGCGCGGGGCGGCGGTCGGAGGCGGTCG
>NC_057812.1:464484466-464493916 GCF_018294505.1 Triticum aestivum | reverse complement strand
GGGCTCCGGCGGCGGCGGTGGAGAGAGAGGGAGGAGGCGAATGGGAGGCTGCCATGTGGCGGAGGACACGGCAGCGGACACGTCTGTCGGCAGGGAAAGTGTCCGGCGGTGCGCGAGGTGGATTTTAGGGTTTCGGACGAGGGGGGATCCGGATTTCGGTGAAAGGGTCTTTAAATAGGCATAGAGGGGGCTAGGAGAGTCCAAATGAGGTGCGGTTTTCGGCCACGCGATCGTGATCGAACGCTCTAGATGATGGAGCAGAGTTAGGTGGGTTTTGGGCCAAATTTGAGGGGTGTTGGGCTGCAACACACACGGGGCCTTTTCGGTCCCTCGGTTAACCGTTGGAGTATCAAACGAAGTCCAAATGGTACGAAACTTGACAGGCGGTCTACCGGTAGTAAACCAAGGCCACTTGGAAAGTCTCGGTCCAATCCGGAAATGTTTAATCCCCACACACGAAAGAAAGGTAGAAATGACCACCGGAGGAGAACGAAGCGCCGGAATGCAAAACAGACAACGGGGAAAATGCTCGAATGCATGAGATGAACACATATGCAAATGCAATGCACATGATGACATGATATGAGATGCATGACAACGATAACAACACACGGAGACAAAAACCCGAACCTGAGAAAATAAATTAACTTAACACCGGAAACGGCAAGAGTTGGAGTACAAATTGGAAAAGTTACATCCGGGGTGTTACAACACTCCACCACTATGAAAGGATCTCGTCCCGAGATCTAGGATTGAAAGAACGCCGGGTACTCAGAACGGAGGTGATCCTCGCGTTCCCAGGTAGCTTCACGGTCGGAATGGTGTGACCACTTGACTTTGAGAAATTCAATTGACTTGTTGCGAGTCTTGCGTTCAGTCTCTTCAAGAATAGCAACTGGGTGCTCACGATAAGAGAGATCTTCTTGGAGCTCAATGTCCTCGAAGTTGACGGTGCGGTCAGGAGTCTTGAAGCACTTTCGGAGCTGAGAAACATGGAACACGTCATGAACATTTGCAAAGTTTGAAGGAAGGTCGAGTTGATAGGCGAGGTTGCCTCTCTTGCTGACGATCTTGAAAGGTCCCACGTATCTAGGGGCAAGCTTCCCTTTGATACCGAAGCGACGAGTACCTTTCATAGGAGAGACGCGGAGGTAAACATGATCTCCGATCTCGAAAGCCAAATCACGGTGCTTACTATCATAGTAGCTCTTCTGGCGGGATTGGGCTGCTTTGAGGTTATCTCGAATGACTTTCACATTTCTTCTGCCTCTGTGATTAAGTCATTACCCAAAAGCTGACGTTCACCGGTTTCAGACCAGTTGAGAGGGGTACGGCACTTCCTGCCGTACAGAATTTCAAATGGGGCCTTGCCCGAACTTGCTTGAAAACTGTTGTTGTAGGAGAATTCAGCATAAGGAAGACAATCCTCCCACTTCATGCCGAAAGAGATCACACAAGCCCTGAGCATATCTTCAAGAATCTGGTTGACACGCTCGACTTGACCGCTAGTTTGAGGATGGAAAGCTGTGCTGAAGCGGATGTTGGTGCCCATGGCCTTCTGAAAAGAATCCCAAAACTTGGATGTAAAGATGCTGCCACGGTCTGAAGAGATCACTTGAGGAATACCGTGCAGAGAGACAATTCGAGAGGTATAGAGTTCCGCCAATTGAGCTGCAGTGATCGACTCTTTGATAGGCAGAAAGTGAGCCACTTTGGTGAGTTTGTCGATGACAACGAATATAGCATCATTGCCACGCTTGGACTTTGGAAACCCAGTCACGAAGTTCATCTCAATGTGGTCAAACTTCCATTCTGGAATGGCAAGAGGTTGGAGGAGACCTGCTGGCCTTTGGTGTTCTGCCTTCACTCTTCTGCAGACATCACATTCATTCACGAATTGAGCGATCTCGCGCTTCATTCGAGTCCACCAATAAGCTTGCTTAAGGTCCTGATACATCTTCGTGCTCCCAGGGTGGATGGAGAGGAGAGAATTGTGAGCCTCGTTCATGATCACTTTACGGAGGTCACCTTTGGGTACAACAATACGATCCTCGAAGAAAAGAGTGTCCTTGTCATCAAGGCGGTAGCACTTGTACTTGGGTTGACTCTTGCAATCCCAATCTTCACCTTTTTCATCATAGCATCAAGAAGCTGGGCTTGGCGAATCTGGTCTTCTAAGGTAGGAGAGACTTGAAGGTTGGCGAGGAAACCTTGAGGAAAAACTTGCAGATTAAGTTTGCGGAAAGCTTCACAAAGCTCAGGTTGATAAGGCTTGAGAATCAGACTATTGCAGTAAGCTTTCCTGCTCAATGCATCAGCAATCACATTGGCCTTGCCTGGAGTATACTCGATACTCGGATTATACTCTTGAATCATTTCGACCCATCGAGTTTGCCTGAGGTTGAGATTAGGCTGAGTGAAGATGTACTTGAGACTCTTGTGATCAGTGAAAATGTCCACTTTTCTTCCCAATAGAAGATGTCTCCAAGTTAAAAGAGTATGCACAACTGCCGCCAACTTGAGATCATGAGTGGGGTAGTTCTTCTCATTAGGCTTCAACTAGCGAGATGTATAAGAAACAACTTTCTTCTCTTGCATCAATACTGCGCCAAGACCTTGGAGAGAGGCATCACAAAAGACCTCGTACGGCTTGGATTCATCAGGCAGAGTCAGAACTGGAGCAGTGATCAATTTCTCTTTCAAAGTGTTAAAAGCAATGTCACACTCCGGAGACCAAACGTACTTGACGTGCTTTTGGAGAAGATTAGAGAGAGGCTTCACGATCTTAGAAAAGTTTTCAACGAATCTTCGGCAATAGCTTGCGAGGCCGAGGAAGCTACGGAGTTGCTTCACGTTCTAAGGAGGTTCCCAATTCACAATTGCAGACACCTTCTCAGGATTCACGGCAATGCCCTTGGCAGAGATGATATGACCAAGATAAAGAACCTCATCAAGCCAAAATTCACACTTGGAGAACTTGGCGTAGAACTTGTGTTCTCTGAGCTTATCAAGAACCAAACGCAAGTGCTTGGCATGATCTTCCTTGTTCTTGGAGAAAACCAGAATGTCATCGAGATAGACCAAAACGAAGTCATTGGTGTAGGCATTGAAGATGAAGTTCATCATGCGAGAGAACGCCGGAGGAGCGTTGACGAGACCAAAAGACATGACAGTGTATTCATATGAACCAAAGCTTGTCCTAAAAGCCGTCTTGGGAATATCTTGCTCATGGATTCGAATCTGATGATAACCCATACGGAGATCAAGCTTGGAGAATACTCGAGCACCTTTGAGTTGTTCGAACAGCTCATTGATGTTGGGAAGTGGGTATTTGTTCTTGATGGTCTTCTTGTTCACTGGACAGTAATCAACACAAAGTCGGTCCGTTCCATCCTTCTTCTTCTTCACAAAAAGAACACCACAACCCCACGGAGAAGCACTAGGCTGGATGAGACCCATTTTTTCTTGAATATCGAGTTGCTTCTTCAGCTCCTTCAACTCTTCAGGTCCGAGCTTGTAAGGACGTTTGCACACAGGTTCTGTGCCAGGCTCAAGATCAATAATGAATTCAACTGGCCGGTGCGGAGGCATTCCTGGAAGCTCTTCTGGAAAGACGTCTTGATATTCGCAAATTACTGGAATTTGAGAGATAGCATCCAATTCACCCTTCTCATTGAGAGAAAATAGACGGATGGTATCATCACGAGCGGCAAACACAATTACATCCTCAGACAAATGAGTCAATTGAATCTGCCTGGCTGCACAATCAAGTTGAGCCTTGTGCTTAGAAATCCAATCCATTCCGAGAATAAGATCAATATCCGAGTTACCAAGAACCATTGGGGAAGAAAGGAACTTGTAGTCACCCAAGGTGATAGTAACATCTGGCACCTCCAGACTTGCACTCAAACGTTTGCCAGGAGAAACGATATCCATTTTGTTTACCCAAATGAGAAGAAACAAACTCATGCTTGGTAAAAAATGGCTTTGACATGGAACAATGTGATGCACCCGTGTCAAAAAGAACTCTTGCAGGAATATCATCAACAGGAAGGTTACCCATGATGACATCTGAAGAATCTTCTGCCTGAGCTGCATTCATCAAATTGACCTTGGCGTGCTTGGGGTTATGCTTGACCACAGCTGTACTTGCCGATCTGACAGGAGGAGGAGGAGGAGGAAGACGCCTCTGGTTGAAACACTTGTTGGCATAGTGACCCTTCTGTTGGCACTTGTTGCATGTGACCTCTGAAAGCGGGCGGTGATACGGAGCACTCGATCTTAGAGCTTGAGACGAAGTCTTGTTCTGAAAGCCAGGGTTGGGTGGGTGGGAAGAACCAATGCCTCCTTTACTCTTCTGCTGATACGGCTGACGAAATGGAGGAGGAGGAAGCCAATACTTCTGCTGCTTGGCCACTTGAGTAGAGGAAGAAGGAGTAACGTCTCTGACTCGCTTCTTGGAAGCATCACACCTCAACTGAGCAGCCTCTTGCCTCAGTGCCATGTTGTAGAACTCATCGTACCTCAAGGGCTCGAAGAGAACAAGAGCTAGCTGAATTTCTTCTATGAGACCACCCCTGAACTGGTATATCATGCTCTTCTCATCAGGGACGTCCTGCTTGGCAAAGCGGGCGAGCTTCTGGAACAACTTGTTGTAGTCATAGACAGACAAAGAGCCTTGCTTCAGATTGCGGAATTCCTCACGCTTGCTTTCAACCACGCTCTGAGGAATATGATGAGCTCAGAAATCTCGATGGAAATCATCCCAAGTGATAACACGTCCACCTCTGGAATCCTTGTACTGCTGGAACCATTCTGCAGCTTGATCTTTGAGTTGGAAGGAAGCAAACTTAACAAAGTCCTCAGGCCTGACGTTACTACACTCGAAATGCTTGCACAGATCCACAAGCCAATCGTCAGCATCGGTTGCCTCAACACAATTGCTGAAAGTCTTTGGCCCGTTAGCAAGGAACTGGTTGAGTGTAGCAAAGTGATTCCGATTGCTTCCTTGATTCCCTTGGTTGCCTTGATTGCGCTCTTGAAGAATTTGCATGATCAACTGTGTGTTTGCATTGGTTGCGGCCATCACAGCTTGCCATGCCTCCGGAGGAGGTGGAGGTGGTGGCGGATCAGGATTCGGAGTCGTGCGCGTTGGAGGAGCCATCCTGAAGAGGTTGACCACCATTAGCACATTGACAGACAAATATTGAAGCTGAATCCAACAGAATGAAAATTGCAACATATAGTCTTCACATCCGAACAAAATGAATGAATGCATTCCTCTTGAAATGGTCACATATCCATAAATTGAGAAGCCACATAAAATTAAGGTAGAGAAATAAATCAACAAGGTACGGATCAAGAACGAATAATCGGTAAGAAATCCCAATCTCAAACCAATATCCGTGGAAGAAGAACTAGAGCTACTAGAATTCTCACCTATGAAACTCCCGAACCTTTCCGGTTATGCAATCAGGTGTTGGGGATACAGGGGAAGCATAATATCTCACCCAAACTAGCAAATCCTACATCCAGCTGTATCCATCCTTCAACACATAACCAAGAAACCTTTGGAAACCATCTACCTCAACCTTCGAAAAGCATCCGTTATACAAGTTATGGCGATACTCCCGAACTCCCGCCCCAGTACTGGGTGGCGTCGAGGTTATCTCACCAACGAACTGCATAAAAGAGATTTTTGATGTCGGCGTACTAAACTCAGGTATTCCAGAACTGCAACGATAAAATTATGATGACAACACCTCAGAGCTCAACTCCCCGGGACACTTCCACTAAACCCCTGACAGGAGGCACCAAGACAATGTTCTCATCATAAAACCATCGGAACGATTCCAAGATACCCGCGTGATCCTAAAAAAATAGTGAAATTTGAGAAGAGAAGAGTCAAAACTCTACGTCAGGATGCCTTATCAGAGCGATGAGGAGACTGGGAAGTAAAAAGAATTCCTAATCTCTCCGATATATAATTCCTAAAAGACTCAAAATATTTTTCTAGACACAACTCGGCCGCTAAAAACGATCAAGCAATGGGGCTTCTAAGGTCGGGGAAGGCTCTGATACCAACTTGTCACACCCTCGATGCGACTATAGCTCCCACGTGTCGAGGCACGACTTAGAGACATAATCGCATTGAAGGCATATGTCGCAAGTTAGACAATCTTCACAAACATCCCATGTAATATAATAATAAAAGGGGAGATAACATAGTTGGCTTACACTCGCCACGTCAATCAAGTACATAAATAACATTACATCAACCAAACACTCATGGCCCGACTACGGCGCCAAAATAAAAGAGAACCCAACATGCGACAACGGTCCCGTTCACCCCCAACTGGGCACCACTACTGATCATCGGGAAAGGAAACATAGTATCGTTGAGAGTCCTCGTCGAACTCCCACTTGAGCTCATACGCGTCTCCTGGAGCGGAATCATCAGGCCCTGCATCTGGTGTAATAGTAATCTATGAGCCACAGGGACTCAGCAATCTCGCACCCTCGCGATCAAGACTATTTAAGCTTATAGGTAAGGCAAGGTAAATATATGTGGAGCTGCAGCAAGCGACTAGCAAGGATGGTGGCTAACTTATTCACAAAAGAGAGCGAGAAGAGGAGGCAAAGCACGAGCGAGAAACTAGAGAGCAACCTGTGCAAACATTACTCCAACACCGTGTCCATTTCCCGGACTCCGCCGAGAAGAGGCCATCACGGTAACACACTCAGTTGATTCATTTTAATTAAGTTAAGGTTCAAGTTATCTACAACGGGACATTAACAAATTCTCATCTGCCCATAACCGTGGGCATGGCTTTCGAAAGTTCAGTCCCTGCAGGGGAGTCCCAACTTAGCCCATGACAAGCTCTCACGGTCAATGAAGGAATAGACCTCCTCCCAAGACGTTCCGATCAGACTCGGTATCTCGGTTACTCAAGACACTTCGACAGGTTAAAACAAGACCAGCAACACCGCCCGAATGTGCCGACAAATCCCGATAAGAGCTGCACATATCTCGTTCTCAGGGCACACTCAGATAGGTCAAGCTACGAGTAAAACCAACCCTCAAGTTTCCCCGAGGTGGCCCCGCAGGCTGCCCGGTTCGGACCAACACTCAGAGGGAGCACTGGCCCGGGGGGGTTAAAATAAGATGACCCTTGGGCTCCGGTAACCCAAGGGAAAAAGAGGCTAGGTGGCGAATGGTAAAACCAAGGTTGGGCATTGCTGGAAAAGCTTTAATCAAGGCGAACTATCAAGGGGTTCCCATTATAACCCAACCGCGTAAGGAACGCAAAATCCGGGAACATAACACCGATATGACGGAAACTAGGGCGGCAAGAGTGGAACAAAACACTAGGCGAGAGGCCGAGCCTTCCACCCTTTACCAAATATATAGATGCATTAAGATAACAAGATAATATAATGATATCCCAACAAGTAAAATAAATGTTCCAACAAGGAACGGCCTTCAATCTTCACCTGCAACTAGCAACGCTATAAGAGGGGCTGAGCAAAGCGGTAACATAGCCAATCAACGGTTTGCTAGGACATGGTGGGTTAGAGGTTTGACATGGCAATTTGGGAGGCTTGCAAGCAAGTGGTAGGCATCGTAGCATTGGCATAGCAAAAGAGCGAGCAAATTAGCATGGCAAAGATAGTAGTGATTTCGAGGGTATGATCATCTTGCCTGCACAGTTGTCAGAGTTGACTGGATCCTCGAAAGCAAACTCAACGGGCTCCTCGTTAGTGAACTCGTCTCCCGGATCTACCCAAACAAGACAAACAAGCAACAAGGATACAATCAACCACGTGCAAGACCAAGCAATATGATGCAATGATGATATGCTATGCGGAATGCGATGCGGGATGCAAAATGCAAGATATGACAGGAAATGCATGAATCTGGACTCAACTTGGAAATTCAAGTGTCCCACTGGAAAGATGAGACGAAATCTCTTGAAAATGATATAAAGAACGCCGGAATCGGAGTTGCGGTTTGGAAATGGCAAGCGATTTAAATATGACACCGGCCTGCGATTTACAGCAAGTAGCCAACTAAATGCAATGAGATGAACATGCTACAGCAACCAAACATGACAACAAAATACATGGCAGGGATGCACACAAGATGCTTAACAAAAGTCTAGCACTGAGCTACGGCCAATTCATCCATTAACAGGTTCAAACAAGCATGGCAAAAATGCATATGGCAAACAGATCTCAGACTTAGTGAAACCAACACTTGTCTGGAATTTTCAGATCAGGTAGCCCTCTTCGGAGCAACAAAACTACATGCTACAGGACCTGAACATGGCAAAGTAAAGCATGACATGGAGCTACTCAAAGATCTTAACAAAAGTCCCTTAGTGACCTTGAGCCAAAAGGGATCAGAAAATACAATTGCAAGCATGTGAACATAGCAAAAACATAATCAGTTTTCATACTTAATGAAAACTGGAGCAAGCTGAAATATAACTCAAGTAGGCATGTTTACGAGCTCGATGCACTCACTACGGTGCAAGTCATGGCAAGACAAGCATACATCTATCAAGAAGGCACAAAATGCAAGCTATACATGGCAAGAACAATAGCATAGCATACATGGATCAACTACAACATCATCGGCAAAATTGCAAACAAGTTGACAATCTGCCCAGATTCACAAAGTAGCAAAAGTAGAGCTCGATTGACTCAAGCTAGGGTGCTCCATAATTGCAAACAAAGACATGGATGGATAGAGCACTATAATATTAAAAAAGAGGCACGGATCACTAGGAAACAACAAGAACATATGGCATCATGAGATAAACAGCTCCAGGACTTGGTGAAATTACTGAGTCCCTGAAAACAGAATTAGCAAGTGCACCACTTTACAAGCTTGCACAAGTCACCACACACATCACAAAAATACATGGGTTACACCTCTGGAAAGATGACAAAACCCTTAACAAAACACATGTAGAGCATCAGGGCATATCAGGCACACATTAATCATGGCAAAAATGACAAAACCCTAAATGGAGTAGCAGATCTGACAATTAACTCAAGTAGCCCTCTTCTAACAGCATTTCGGGCATCAAGACGAACTCAAATGAAAATGATGCAATGGAACGAAATGATGTACTCTCTTAGGCGAACATTTTGATATGCTATATGCATGAATCGGAGCTACGGATGCAAAGTTACGAGGCTATGAAGAAGGGCACATGGATCTGGAATTCTGGGACTTAGACAAAAAATCAACCTCTAGGGTTACTGTTCAGGGATCTGGATCGGATCTCGCGAAGGCACTGTAGCACGGCGGCATGGAAGCCGAGGGACGACGACGCCGGAGTTGGAGGTCGCCGGCGAGGTGGAAGCGGCGCGAGGCGGCGGTCAGAGGGCGCGGTGGAGGCGGCGCGGGGCGGCGGTCGGAGGCGGTCGGGGCGGCGCGGC
>NC_057812.1:464448692-464484125 GCF_018294505.1 Triticum aestivum | reverse complement strand
CGGCTCGGGAGGAGAAGGGCGCAGGGCGCGCGGCTCCTCTGGCCCGTGCGCGGGCGCGGGCGGGCCGGCCACGGGCCGCGGCGGGCTCCGGCGGCGGCGGTGGAGAGAGAGGGAGGCGGCGAGTGGGAGGATGCCACGTGGCGGCGGACACGGCGGCGGACACGTCCGCCGGCAGGGAAAGTGTCCGGCGGCGCGCGAGGTGGATTTTAGGGTTTCGGACGAGGGAGGATCCGGATTTCAGGGAAGGGGTTTTTAAATAGGCATAGAGGGAGCTAGGAGAGTCCAAATGAGGTGCGGTTTTCGGCCACGCGATCGTGATCGAACGCTCTAGATGATGGAGTAGAGTTAGGTGGGTTTTGGGCCAAATTGGAGGGGTGTTGGGCTGCAACACACACGAGGCCTTTTCGGTTCCTCGGTTTACCGTTGGATATCAAACGAAGTCCAAATGGTACGAAACTTGACAGGCGGTCTACCGGTAGTAAACCAAGGCCGCTTGGCAAGTCTCGGTCCAATCCAGAAATGTTTAATCCCCACACACGAAAGAAAGCTAGAAATGACCACCGGAGGAGAACGAAGCGCCGGAATGCAAAACGGACAACGGGGAAAATGCTCGAATGCATGAGATGAACACGTATGCAAATGTAATGCACATGATGACATGATATGAGATGCATGACAATGATAACAACACACGGAGACAAAAACCCAAACCCGAGAAAATAAATTAACTTAACGCCGGAAACGGCAAGAGTTGGAGTACAAATTGGGAAAGTTACATCCGGGATGTTACATTGACGCCCAAACACAAATCATTTTAAAGTTTCGGATTCTCCACTTGGTTCTACCTCACTAGTCAATTCTAGGCTCCTAGCTAGCTTGTGCCAAGATATGCACATTTTGTTTGTCATGTGCACTAGCTAGCGGGCAAGCAAGTGTACACATGTTTTCATCTTGTGTTGGTACACACCTTTAACTATGTGTTGCATAGAGAGTCATCGTCTTTGGCAAGAAGTTTTGCAAAAGATAAAATGAACTAGATTCATTTAGTTGTCACCTAAAGAGATGGTAACAAATATATCCATACAGGTGTTCAAAAAAATCTACACGGACATGCCCTCCCCTGACCGCGGTGTATTCCCTACCTTCCAGCAGTATTCCCTCTAATGCCACTGCGGCCAGGCGACACCTTAATCTAGCCACGGGCAAACTCTTCCTGTACTTCAACCTCGATATCGACGAAGAGCATCGCCTAAATTTCCAAAACCTTGTGGGGGGTCACAGTCGCCAGTGGCCATGGACGCACACGCATGGGCGCTAGGCAGAACCACGATGGTGTACAAGCACGAGGGCAGAAGATTTTCTCTTTTTTCTTAGGGCATCTCTCGGTAGGCTTGTGTCATCACCTAGCTTTTAAAGCTTTGCTCCACTTGATCAGGACGTATTTCCCTCAAAAAAACTTTTTCCTCTAAAACTTTTTTTGAGGGACAAACCATTATGACTAGCTTTATTAAATTAAAGGATAATTACATCGTTTGCAAGTTCTGGGATCATCCAAACCAAAGGGTCCTCAGTCCAAGAACAAGACAGTTTATTCAAATAACTATGCTTAGCTAGCTCATGAGCAACGCCATTAGCTTTCCTATCATCAGTGCTTCCTATTATCAATGCTTAAACTTGACCTTCCCTATTAGACTTGTAGTACTCCCTCTGTAAACATATATAAGAGCGTTTAGATCACTACTTTAATGATCTAAATGCTCTTATATTTCTTTACGGAGGGAGTATCTAGAGACTTGGCATAAATGGTCGCCGCTGGTCCCACCATTGAGTAGTGCCAGTGCAAAAGTTAATCACCTCCATCGAGTCTCATTCGGCCTCAACAGTGTTGAAACCAAGAGAGTTGGCAAGAACTAGCCCATCTCTCATCGCCATGGCTTCTGTGGTACAAGCATCTGCAGCAAATGGAACAAATGAACATTGTGGCGCCAGAAAATTTCCCCTATGATCACGGATAACTGCTGCTGTAGCTCCACTTCCCTCGTCAATATGAAAGGCCGCATATACATTCAGTTTCACAGATCTGACTTCAGGCTTTGTCCATTTTGCTTCTGGTTCAGTCCCACTAACTTTTTTCAGTCGCCAGGATAGAAGTAGCATTGCGTCCCAGGTGGTGAACAATTCCTTCATGAGTAATCTGGCGTCGAAGCCACCAAAGGTACCAGCATGTCGCCGCAATTGTTTCTCTTACCCCTATTGCATCAGTGCCCGGCATCATTCCCTGCGGACCTCGTAGGGGAGTTTCCAATAGTTCAGAACCTGATATATCTGTCCCATCGGCTTCAGTTATCAGAACCTGATATATCTATCTCAGAGCATGATTGGTTTAACTGTTGTAAACAAGTACGTGAATGGGCAAAACCGTGCTTTAAGATTAAGCAAATTACGAGGTATATGTATTCCATGCCCTCTCCATCAAATCAAATGAAAATGCTCCATCCATTCTGAAAGCAGGAGCAGAGAAGGGTGGTACACAAAACAAAAGAACAAAAGACATTATCTCAACCAGATCACAGGTGGGCCCGGTTCCACCTATACAATACCCAAGGAGTTAAGATAGATCAACATTTGGTTCACCGGTACGAGTTGTGTCAAGTTATTTCCCCTATAATAAAAGGATCATTAACATTGGCTGGGCTGTCATCATCTGTTCTGTGAATGCTTCCTACAATAACATCATTAGTAAAGAGCCCCTCTTTCTCTATCAGCATGAAGGATCGTGCATGTGAGTTAGACATGTAGATTTTCTGTATATGAGGCCCTTGATGGCATAATCATAAGCTCTGAAAGATACCCAAACTCTGGCCGTGAAGAGATTAGAGATCATGCTGCTAGCAAAAAAAGAAAAAACTAACTGTGTGGCAGTATGAACCATTCTGATTCTGAGAACACAGAATAGTATTTAGGTTGCTTTTGTCAAATGAAGTGGGATTATTAGCTTGTTAAAATTAGGGATATCGGTCAGAATGTACGGCCATATGAACAACATTTGTGTACGTATGAAAATGCAGCGATTCCATTGCAGACTCCCTGGCTTCACAGTGTATTGCATATATACATACCCAAGGGAAACTTTCAATTTTTTACAGCATATACTGGCGAGGCCTATTTTAGTAGGACGGAATGATCTGATTAAACCCACGCAGATTTCTAATCCTTCACCAAAGGATCGTATCCTCTCCAGGTTAGGCAAGACAAAGGATCAACCAAACGGTGAGTGCCTGCGAAATAATGGGATGGAAATCATCACTACAATATCAAGCGATTCACTTGATTTGTCCTATTCTATGATACCTAGAGATTCACTTTACCTTGCTGCTGGCAGCTAATGCAGAACAATATCAAGACCTTCCAAGGCTTTTTGATCCTCTACCTCCTCCGGCTAAAATTTGCTCAAGACGGTGCAGATCAGCTGTTGCAGCGAACTTAATCACTGCCTTTGCAGTTTGCTGGCTCCTAGATCATAGAAAAGACCATCAGTACTATCAAAACATTATGCTTCTCCCTACCCATCAAATGATGTTAATGTGCAAGTCTCAAGGGCAGACCTCTCCAAATCAGAATCATCTTCATCAAGTGATGTGATATTTTCTTTAGTAAATGACAATGGGCCGGCCATGTATATGCTCATCATAGGCTGAAAGCCTCCTTCCCATATATAATACATTCTACAGCTTCACCAACTCTTAAATCACCGCATGGCTTACAGTTCATGACATTACTTCTAGGGTGACTGGAGCCTATGAAGAAACCATACCATTGCAAAATCTTTAAGAAGTTAACATGGTCTGAGAAGAGCATCGACCAAAAGCTTCACTGCACTTCATTTCCTCTCTAATAAAGGGATCAGTACCTGTCATGTGGTCAAACAAGCCACGATGCATACCATGCTTAAGCAATCATCTTGCCAGCTAGGCATGTATCATATTCCAGTTCTAGCAAGGAATGACTTGGGACCATAATAGGCTTCAACATACTGATTAATGCTCTAACTTTAGATGGCTCTGGCAAAAAGTTTGCTAATGTATAAGTGTTTGAGGTCAATTTTAAGTGATCGGTATTGTTTGTCCTCATTGTCATCAGCTTCTTTGCAGATCACTCCCCAAATAAGGGAGTCCACTAAAATTCCAAATATACAGTCATTGTAGAGTTTCAAGCTGGGAAAAGAGATAAAAATACCCGGTGCGTTAATACAAAAATAATTTCCAGCTAGTAGTTCAATGTGAGCATGCATGCAAAAAAAATTATCCTATGTTATAAGATGTGATAGTATCAGTTTGTAAATCAATATGTTACCTCTGGAAACCTTGGCCTTAACAGGAAGATGGTCCAAGAAGAACCAACTATTATCCACCAAAAGCTTCGCTGCTTTTCACTTCCTCACTACTAGACGAATCAGTATCCGTTATGCGGTCAGACAAGTCACAATGTGCACCATGATTTAAGCCATCATCTTGCTCAACTAGGCATATGTCATATTCTGATTCTAGCAAGGAATGGCTTGGAACCATAGTTAAATCCATCATACTCATCAATGATCTAACTTTAGCTAGCTCTGGCCAACATTTTGCTGATATATACGTGTTTGAGATCAATTTGTAGTGACCAGGATTGTTTGTCCTCATTGCCAGCAGCTTCTTTGCAGTTCGTTTGCCAATTTCTGTATTACCATGGGTCAGGCAAGCCTCAATAAGAGTCGCTAACATTGCAGCAGTTGGCTGGAACGGCATCTTGTCAATTATCTCCTCGGACACCTTCAGCAAACCTTCACGGCTGTACAAATCAACCATGCAAGAAAAATGCTCCACTCTTGGTGCAATACCAAACACAGCAAACATATTGGCAAATAGTAGCTGCCCTTGAGTGACCAGTCCAGAGTAGCTACATGCTGAAAGAACAGCAACCATGGTTACATGGTCGGGCTCTATACTGTTGGCGATCATTTCATCAAAGAGCTTCAGTGATAGATGGCCCTCTCTTTGCATTCCATATCCCAAAATCAATGAAGTGTAGGCATGCTTGTCTCGACATTCCATCTGATCAAATACTATCCGTGAAGCTCTCATGTGTCTAGACTTTGAGTACATGTCGACAAGTGAGTTTTGCAATAATTTAGAACCACCCAATCCATGTCTAAGGATGTAGCAGTGCAGCTCCCTTCCATGACAGAGGTGTCCAAACCGAGCAACAACGGAGAGCATTGTCAAGACAGTAACATCACTGGGACAGACACCTGAGCCAATCATCTCTCTGAAGAGCAAAGAAGCTTCCTCAACCTGGTCCATGAATGCAAATCCTGCTAACAATGAATTCCAAGCTGTGATGCTCCGAATTGAGTACACTGTAAACAGAAGTACAGCAGAGCTCATCATCCTGCATCTTGAATACATTGTTATCAACGAGTTTACCACACACTCGAGCCTGTCGAAGTATAGACGAACAGCCACCCCATGCAACTCCCTGCCAATCCTCAGATACCCACTCTTAGCACACGCCTTGAGGCCAATCAGCACGCTCACAGAGTCCACCCCTGGCCCGTGGCGATTCCTCGTCTGAGACAACAACCTGATCACTTCATCATAGTTCCCTGCCTTCAAATTCCCTGCTGCAACTGCATTCCACGTCACAATGTTTTCCCCAGGAACCCGCTGAAGCAGCTGAAACGCCTCGGCCCACATCCCCGCCGATGCATAGCCAGACACCATTGTGTTCCAGCTGACAACATCCCTGACAGACATTTCATCAAACACCCTCCGCGCATCCTCTAGCTCCCCGCACTTGACATACATCCCGACCAAAGCGTTCCAGACATACATGTCCAGATCATATCTACTCCTCCGAATACGGTGGTCAATTTTGCGGCCAATGGTGACCTCTCCGAGCTCGCCGCAAGCGCGCAGCAGAGACGGATACGTGTACCTGTCGGCGTCCACGCCCAGCGCCAGCATCCTGTCATACGCCATGACCACGTCTTTCCACAGCCTGTCGCCGGCGTAGCTCCATATGAGCAGGTTCCAGGGGAAAGCTCGCGCCTTCCCAGCCGCCTGCTCGACGGCAGAACGCGCGGCCGGGATGTCGCCGACGGCTATGTACAAGGAGGCGATCCTGGGGAGGACGGAAGGATGCGCGCCCAGGCCGAGCGTGAATGCGCGCGCATGGACCTGCTCGCCGGGGCGGAGCGCGCGGTGCGCGGCGCAGGAGAAGAGGATGGAGGCGAGGGAGGAGGGGGAGAAGGACGAGGCGGGCGGCGGCGGCGGTTCTTGGGCAGGTGCGGCGTTTCTCCAAACGGGTGGGAGACAGCGCTGGATGCGGAGGAGTTGCTGCCTGGAGAGCGAGGCGGCGGCGGCGGCGCAGGTGGGAGAAGGGCGCATCAAACGGCCGCCGCTCTCGCCGTCGCATCACACCGCGGCGGCGGCGGCGAAGCTGGTGGGGAGCGAGAGCGAGAGGCTAATGGTAGGAGGAGGCTCTCGGCGTCTGGGCGCGCCAATGTTTCGTCCGGGGTTTACCATGAGTGCACGCCAAGAGAAATCGGTCACTTATTTTGGAACGTCCGATTCGCATCCAACGTCCCGGATTACCCGCCCAGACAGCACGCAAAATTGTTGATTTTTTTTTTTTGAAACTGAATTGAAAGGCAAGACAATGGAAGGGAGAGAGAGAGAGGCAGCAGACACAGAAGTATAATTTGATTATATTTCTCTTGGCACCTACCAAAACACAGGTGTAAGAATCATCAATCCTCAAGAGGGTGGGTACTCATCTCTGAGATATACAATTGGTGACTGTGTGGGCAACAAATTTTTCCAGCGAATATCTTTCTTGCTAAACTTGGCGAAAATCTCTACATGAGTGAAGAGCAGGCCTTCTTCTTCTTCTTGCTGCCAGGAACTACCAGTCCACTGGCGCAATGGTGTGGGAGCTGCCGGCAGAACAAACCTCTCCGCTCGACGGGGGCGTAAAAAATAAGGGGATCATACACTACTTTCCATTGCCGAAGCCATCAAGAATGCCGAGCCGAGCTTTGCGGCGCTATGACCTGCCATTATGGGCAGCGTACAGCAGCGACTCTGACTGGTCTCTCTCGGCGTGCTTGCCCTTTCCCTTGTCCAGACGAGCCCTTCGCACGGCTTGCTGGATTTGCCGCTCGTGCTCTTTAAGGATCTCTTCCATGTTTACCCCAGGAGGCATCAATGGTCCTGAGTACTGGATTCGGTTCTTCCTCGTGCCATTCACCTGAATGAATATATAGGCGAGAAATTATCAGCATGTTACACTACTGACTGAAAAGAATATATAGACGGGAAATTATCAGCCACATTATTTGCAGAACATCCACTACGAAGTCTAGACCCAATAAGAACCAACCAGAAATGCTAATGAATGGATTTTTCGGATTTTATTGAAACTAATCACGGCTCTTAAAGGCTAGGGTCATGCTTTGCTTTGCTCTCTACAAATGTTATGAATTAAGACCAGCTAAAGCTAATTAGAAGAATTAAGTAACTCACCCCTGTAGGCTCCTTATCTGCCACCACTTCATCCTTCCGATGGGAAGATGACGGTCTTTCTTGGAATTGATGCGATTGCGACCATTTGGGTTTGTCAGACTGGTCGGCAGCAGCGAGTTGACTGTATCTTGAACTCGACCGATGCTCTCTTAAATACTGTTTCCTGGCGCTGTCCCCAAGGTTAGACAGCTTACCAGTATTGCCTCGCTGCCCAGTTGCAGTAGATGGGTTAGACATCTCAGCAGCAGCAATCTGAGAGGTGTAGAATCTCTGGCCGTTTGGATCTGTGCCACTTGATCGACCCAAAGTGGAGGATGAACGACCAGCATTCATCAAAGGAACACGGCGAGCATGACCATTGTCTACTACCAGAGGATCCATTGGAAAGCCAGTAACACCATCCTCCTTTGGAGTAAACTTATTACTACTGCTTTTAGGATTAACCGGAACTCGCCGTTGCTGCAAAGCCATGAAACAAGAGAGATTTGAGTAATATGAAACGGCAAACTGTTCATATGTAGCAGTATGACATCAGATTAGTTGTCATATATACAGTATAGTTGCCTCTGGAGCTGGAAACAATGTGTGTGCATTACAGATTGGTTGCTGCATGGTTAGTTGGTTACAATAAAACAGTTGTGTAAATTAACTTCCAAACAAATAGAGAAGCAATTGCATTGCATCCCGATAATGAATCATGTATATAATGCATTCACCGAACTGCTAGCATCGGGTATTGAATGGCATGTTTCAAAGCTCAAAAGTGCAGATTGTGGCACCAGAAAAAAAATCACTGAGGAGACCCTTGGTATGCCAATTATCAGACTATACTAAGATCGGATTAATTCTGCAAAATACCTGTAAACCGATAGTGCCATTTTGTGCTGCAAGTTGCTTCCTGCGTCCAGTTTCAGATTCATGTCCTTTGGCTGCAGCTGCTCTTTGCCTGTGGACCAAAACGGATATAATTAGTTAAATACAGAAATGCCAATGATAAAACCCATCTGTCGAAATTGCAGATTGCATAATATTTGTCTTAGGTTCTATAGAGAATATTACCTCCTAGCTTCTTCATCTCGAAGCTTAGCGTCATATTCCTTACTTGGAGGATATTTTGGCAGACTTGATGGATCACAAGCATAAGGCTTCGTTGTAAAGAACTGTTGTATAATGTACAAGTACAGATTACAAACCAGAAGTTAAGGGCAGTCACTTCAGATATACAGAGGCAACCAAATCAGTTATCAACTAATCCCATAAAGTGAAAAGGCTAATATAAAATAGCATCTCTTAAGTTTTAATATTAAGATCAAAAGATATTGTTCACTTTTGAAAATCAGTGTCTCAAATTCACAATATATGAGCTGAAAATAACACAGAAGTCCATATTTTCAGGGGACTTATTCACATTTGCCACAACTCTTACTTGTATCCTGCCATTACTTTTTAGGGGTTGTTTGGATACTGGGATTTTACAAAAACAGTTTGGCCTACACTTGTTTTCGGTTACAACAAACTAAAACTATGTTTGGTTAACATAACAAATCCAAGGTTAAGTAAATCTTGGTTTTACTAAAACTGAAAAACTGAGTTTATGGAAAAACGACAATTAGACGTTTTTTGACGTTTTTCTATAAACGAGTTCATCATCCGCCGCTGGCGACCGGCATACAGCGCAGCTGGCCTGCGTGTTGCCGTCACCGACGAGTCCTTTCCCAGCAACAACTCATCAACGCATACCGCACCACCCGCGGCCCTCGCCGTCGACGTTGCCGCCGGCCGCTGCCGTCACCGTCGAACACTGGTCCTGCCCCAACGACAACTGATCTCGCGTCGCTCGCGACCGTCGCCATCGTCGGACCATCGTCATCGCCGTCGACCATCGGTCCTTCCCCGGCGAGCCCTCATCCCGCATCACCGGCGGCCGCCGCCAACTCGCCATCACAGTCGACCATTGATCCCTCTCGCGTCTTCCTCGCCGATGGCGGTCTCTTATAAATTTGATCTTGAGTTAGTGTGGCAGCAACAGATTCCTTGTATGCTCGTTCTTGTTCTTGAATGATTGGTCATTCTCATTACTGTCACTCATGCAAACGATTCACGTGTGAGCATTCAGATTGCTTTTGATGATGGATGGGTATGGCAGGAAGGACTAGTAGTAATTTGGCTGTTAACATGATCTTGTGCTCAAGCAGGCTGGCTTCCTCAAGACCACAACGGTGCATCTTCGTCGGTCCTCACCTTCACCGCTGCCCAAGGAACCATCACCGGCGATGATGTCGACCAACCCGGCCAACTGCAGCGCTACTCTCTCTTCGGCCGCGACAATGATGGACCCCATCCAGGAAGTATGAAGAGAGTGCCGGCATCGAAACTGGACGCATTCATCTCTTACGGGGCGGCGATGGCGCAGCCTCGTGTTTAAACATGTTTTATCATCCAAACAAGGTTTTGTGTATACTTGTTCCTAACTGAATTATTGGTAAAACTAGTTTTCTGAAAGAAAAAAATCCAACTAAAACGTGTTTTGTTAAAACTAGGCGTTAATCCTACTTATCCAAACAACCACTTAGAGCTACTCACTACTCACTCTTCTGTTAACCTTATTTGCAGTTGCCACTGCTCCTTTTCCATCCAACTTGCAGTTAGTGAGATATTAAAGGACCAAAATGCCCATGGACATTCTGTCCGATGCTTCTTCCTTCTAAGCCACTTTACCTCCTCCATCCCCTCTCTCCACTACAGAGATCTGGCATTTCATCCCTCTCTCCCTCTACCTCCACCTTGTGGCCAGCATGTCCAGCTCGTGTCAACATTGGGCTCATGTTCCCACCAAAGCACACAATCGCCATATGGGGCCAACTGGCAAGATCCGGACGGCCCTCCAGCTCAAAGAGTCGAGCTGAGCCTCATCCCTACAAACAACAGGGACTGGGAGCTCAAGTGTGGCAAAGCTTGCGTCGGTGTTTGGGCCGCCTTACCGGCTGACTGCGTCCAACACGACGAGGTGAACTTGGAGGCCACGTCTCACGCGGAGGAGGCTGAGCGACAGCAGCAGGCATGACCCTATGCATGATCTGCTTGATTGATTGTACAGAAGAGAGAGAGAGACCAAGATATGATCATTTGTTTTGTTTAACTATAAAACGTTTTGCCTGTAATTATTGCAGCTCAAGATGGCTTCTAAATTGGCATGCAACTTATACTTAACATGTATTCTTGATGGTCCTTTTCCAAATGGGGTGGGTGCCCTAAGTTCAGCAATTCCATTCCAAGGAGCTGCATGCAGGCCACCATTGTGTCATCCTGTAGCAACTAGCAAGGGAGGTTCACTACTGCATCTAGGCTGATGGGAGAGACGAATCAGAGGAGATATCGAATAGGAAGAAGCCAGGAGGAAGAATATGACATGTGGGACCATCAAACGGTGCTTATGGGCATTGTGCAACCCTCAAAAGGTGCTAATGGGTGTTGACCGAATCAGAAACAGAGCTGCATGACAAATGTACATCTAACAGGAGAGTAGCAAAAGTCAGCAACCCTGAAAAGTAGAGGTAGAATGCACGTATGAGGTTGTACTAGTTGTAAATGTACTCACTATTTTCAGATCCACCAAATGGCACGCCAATTATGTTTATATGTGATTGCAAAGACATAAAGCACTTTTAGCTAACATTTTATACATATCTGACCATAGATTCTCTTTATGACAGGCAATACAGCAGCCATATAATGGATCAATGAATGTAAGGGCAGACAGAACTTACTTCACTTTCAAGGGCAGAAGCCGCAGTACCCCTATTATCAGGTTCTACAGCAAGTAAACGGTCCAGAAGTGACAAAGCTGAAGGAGGGAAGTCCTTATATACATCATTCACACAACGACGATACGGATGTTGTGGTTTGAAGATGGTAGCACGTGATAACTTCAAATTAGCCCAGAACTCCTCTGATGGTGAACCACAAAGCTTGAATATTTTGTGCAACTGTTCCACCTGAAAGAGTTTAGACAACAAAAATTGCCCTTAAGTGTCATAAAGTTAACAACATAGATTCACAGAACTATTCAAGACTAACGTAAGTACACAAGTAGGATTAATCCAAAGAAGCAACAGTCTTGAGTTTGAGCAAATTATGACTGCGGCAGTAGTCAAACAGTACCTCAGTTCGTCCTGGCATGATAGGCTTCCCTGACAGCAATTCCGCAAGGATGCAACCAGCACTCCAGAGATCAACCGTGGCACCATAGTTAGTAGCACCCAACAAAAGTTCCGGGGGCCGGTACCATAAAGTTACAACACGACTTGTCAAATTCTGCTTTTGGTTCGGATTAAAGAATGTAGCTAGACCAAAATCTGCTATTTTGAGGGCACCATTATTGTCAAGCAGAAGATTAGCACCCTTTATATCCCGATGCAAAACACCACGACTATGACAGTGACCAAGTCCAGACAGTAGCTGGTGCATGTAACACTTGACCTGAATGGGTCATTTTCCGAAGTCAGCACGGAATGAAAACTAAAGGCACAATAGAAAACCTTTGAATGGAGATCAAAGAAAATGTCCAGAAGGAAAACCTGAGCCTCTGTGAATTTTATGCCAGGTGTAGCAGCAAGCCCCGCAAGATCATGCTCCATGTATTCGAACACGAGATACAAGCTACTAGACATGCGTGATGTCACCAAACCTTCGAGCTTAATAACATTTGGATTATCAAGTCTTCTTAAGATGTGAATTTCCCTCGCCATAAATCGAACACTCTCAGGATCCATATTGGCAAATCTAACTTTCTTAAGTGCCACAATTTTTCCATTCTCAAGATCGCGTGCTTTGTAAACGCTGCTGTAGGTACCTTGCCCTATCTGAAATATTTAAAAGGCGAGGGTGAGAAAAAGCGTAGTAGCACAGAATCAGCAGTTCTAATCAATCAGATTGCTTTAAAGGACTAGGAGCTGCGTGTGGGCTCTATTTTTCTACCTGCACCACGATATTGAGAATGATATTCCAAAGCTTATGGGATCTAGATGTATTTACACTATTACAACTGACAGAATGCCCTATGCCATTAGAAAATGTTCAAGCGCTTTGAAACATTCACACTAAATCACACCTAAACACAATTCAGAACATAGATGGCTAATGAAGGTCTTGAAAAGAGAAACAAGATGATGAATTTGTGGTAAGGATGAACCTTGTCCAACTTCTCGAAGGACTCTGCCTTGCGAGGCTGCCACCCACGGACCGCCTCTGTTGCCACCTCCGTGAGCCACCTCGGCCAGCCAGCCGCCACATGCTCCCCCACCACTCCATTCGGCACATCTATGATCCTTGGCTTCACCTCACCCCTGATGCCACCACTCCTTGGTTCTTGCTCTGCCACGCCATTCGGAGCACGCCTGCGATTCACAGGGGCAGCAACCGCCCTCTCCACATCGACGACGCTAGCGGCAGTTGCGGCCACTTCCTCTGGCAGCGGCACCACTGCATCGACCACCGGCGCAGGGGGCTTCCGAATCAGCCTGGCCGTGCTGGCATCTTTGGCAACACGGTGCCCCACGCTCGAGGACGTGGCTGCCACAACTCCCCCTTCTTCTTCATCCTCCTCCAAGTCCTCGTGCCTCTTGCTGGAGTTGTAACTAACCAGACGCCTCAGCGAGTTGCTGGATGGGCGGCGGCGAGGCTTCCCCTCGCTGCCACACTCGTCGCCGCCATGGAATTGCTTCGAACTGACGCATCCCATGGGACAAGGATCCCGGCAGGAAACCCTACTCCAAGAGAATCAAGACGACGACTTGAAGAGACTTTCTCCCGCATCAGGCCCTCATTGCTCCCCGAATTGGAGCGCCAATCCGGGCTCCTCCGCAGATCCAAATCAGAAGGCAGACACTCGGGAGCCGGAGGAACTCCCCCTCCGCTCCAGCAACTTCCGAATCAGGGAGCGCGCGGCCAGGAACCGGCGCCAACGACGACTGGAACTGAGACTCCACAACTGCAACCGAAATCGGGATCTTCTTGGAGCACTCGAGTGGAAGCGGCGCGAGTTGGGCAGGGCAGGGACGAACCGGGGCGGGGAATCCGGGGTGGGCTGGGATCAAAATCGAACCTTGCCGCCGGAAAACCGCAAAGCGTCGCCCCGCAGATCTCCCTCCCTCCCAACCTCTCTCCTTCCCGAGTGCTGGCCTTTTTCTTGGGTCCTTTTGTTTGGTCTGTTGCAAGTACCCGGTCTTCTGCTTCCCTTCCCTTCTCTTTTCTGGTTGGTGAAAAAAGGGAGAGGGCAGAGGGAGAGAAATTGTCAGCGAGAGGGAGGGAGGGAGACGTTAGTTCCTGTTTTATTTTATTTTTATGTGAAGAAAGAAATTGGGAATCAAGGGCGCAGACAGTTTTTGGAAAATCGGGAAACTCGAATCTCTATTCAATTGCTTAGGCTGGTCATAGTGGGAGTAACATAGATAGTAACATAGATGCCACATAAGCAAAAATGATGATGTGGCAAGTAGTTAATGAGGAGAGAGGCAAATAGAGTAACATAATATGTTACCATCACATAGCGGTTTCCAATGCATAATGAGTCTACAAAGTAATAAATGAAGGCAACTATGTTACCACACCTATGACACTACCCACTATGAAGGTAGTAACATAGACTAGTAACATATGTATGTTACTAGTCTAAGTTACTCCCCACTATGACCAGCCTTAGCCATGTGATCTTTGATTCCCTATGGTTCTGTCAAACTTAGCCGTGTCAAAAGCATCCAAGAACATTGGCAGGAAATTAGAAGAAGTCAACAGATGAATAGCACACGTACACCTATGGTGAGGAGGGCGTGATTAGAGATATGATAAATTAGTGGTAGCTGTGAAGAAAAGAAGTGACAAGCTGTATATAGCGAGAGAAACCAAAGTTTGTTCAAGGTTCAATTATTTTGTTGCAAGGTCCAGTCCACGTGCTAACTTTGTGATTAATTACCTACTTGATTTTTGTGAAACGGTTTTGTTTTTCTCATTAATAACGTACGAGACAGCTAGACCCAAGTATATTGTATTTGCCATCAAAAAGTAGTATAAGAGCATCTACACATGGACGTCTTAAACAAGCCTCAAACACACGGAAGGCCCGCCTGGTCACTGACTGATCACTACTCCCTCCGCTCTAAAATAGATGAACCAACTTTGTACTAAAGTTAGTATAAAGTTGAGTCATCTATTTTAAAACGGAAGGAGTAAAATCTGGCCCAGATGGGCGCCTCAACCGGACCTCAAACGCCCGGGTTGTCTAGTACCCCTTATATCCAGTCCAAGTATAAGGCGGATATGAGTCTCCCCGGGCGCGTCCGCTACGTCAAACCCAGCCCACCCCGACCTCATAAATATCCCCAATCCTAAAATCTTAGCTCACTCCACTCTTGATTCATCTCTTCTCTTCCCTCCGATTTCTCCGATTCGATCCACTCCGGTGACCGTCGCGACCATGTCGAGCGCCGGTAGTGGCTCCTCCTCCGACTACGACAAGGAGTTGGCCCTCCGCATTGCCCTCGAGAAGTCGAAGGTGGACATGGGTGGCAGTTCCCGACCGGCCGCCTCGCCTCTCCCCGCCGGCGCAGGCTCCTTCCAGCCCATGTTTGGCTCCGCGCGGGGCTGGGGAGTCCATGCCTCCCCACCGCCATCCTCTGCCCCCGTCGTCTGCTGCTCCCCCCACGTCGGCAGTGGTGGGTGCTTGTGCCCGCCTAGCCGGCCGTGACACGCACACCAAAGTCAGAGGCGTGTGTCGCTAGCCGCGAGAGGCAGCGGGCAAGGGATAGGGACGCGGCGGAGAGCTCTGTCCTCCGCCGCTGCGGGTTATCGACGGAGCCCGATGAGAACGAGTGGCTCCTCGCATGGGTCTACCGCCGGTCGCTTACAATTGCGGAGACGGATGCTCGGCAGCTCCGCGGGAAGAATGTGAACGCTCTCCAGCTTGCCATCGAGCAGTCCGAGTGCGAGCCAAGGAGAAGGCGACGAAGGCCGCTTGGCTGGCGAAGCTCAAGCGCCAGTAGGACATGGCCGTCCGGCGCCTCAAGGGCCTCATCATCATCTCCTCCAATGACGACGACGGCGGGGGCTCCTCGTCTAATGAATCAGACGATCCTCCACCAGCCGCCGACAGCTCCGGCGACTGGAAAGTGAAGGGTTGGCCCGAAAGTGGTGAAGATCTGCTTCTTTAATTAAATTTTAAGTTTTAGATGTAGTCGTTGGGAAAAGAACGTGTTGGGGTCATGATCGTTACCGTCACCGAGTTGCAGCGGAAGAAGAACGTGTCCGTGTAGATCATACTTGGAGTCCCTCAAACCGTCGATGAAGGATCCCTCGTACCGCCCATGAACGATCCTCGAACCGAAGACCGAAAGCACGGCCTCTCTACTTGGTTGCAAACATGCAGCCTTCACGATCCAGCAACGCTTCACCGTCCAGAGCTAATCGCCATCGGATATTTAGAGGAAGGATAATAGAACCACACTGGACTTCTAATTTTGAGGACAAGAAGATTAGCCAAGATCTAATTAGTGAACTAGGACAAACTAGGACAATAACTAGAAGAAGTAGAGGAGGCTCCAAAACTTGTATATAGGTGACGTTTGAGCAACCCCAAAGCCCATCGTACGGTAAGAAGTGACCATGATGCTCGAGCAGTATCAGACATTAACACTATGTGTTATTACAATTGAATGTAGACGATATTAACTCAATTCATAACAAATAAGATTGGGTCATCGTTCTTCTAACATCATAATCTCAATATTGTTTTAGGATCATCATTACACTTAATGATATCCTAAGATCTGAAAAACATGATAACCAACAATACTTGAGCTAGCTAGTCTTAGAGGTGAGACTAGGAACCTTTCATTTACCGTTTATCATTCCACAAGTGCATATGAGTTTTCCACTGAATCGCATATTCCAAGATCATAGTAGGTATAGCATAGAATATAAACTCTTAATTATGAATATGGAAATATAATAATACAAATATTATTGTCTCTAGGGCATATTTCCAACAGTCTCCCACTTGCACTAGAGTCAATAATCTAGTTTACATAGTCTCTTTAACACCTATGGCTATCTGGTGTTGCTCATGCTTTGCTCGTGGTAGAGCCTTCGTCATCGGGTCTAACACATTCAAATCCGTGTGAATCTTGAGAATCTTCAGATAGCCCTTCGCAACATATTGTTGAACAATGTGATACTTGCATTCAATGTGTCTGGTCTTCATGTGTGATCTTGGTTCCTTTGCTTGAGCAAGGGCACCACTATTATCACAATAGAGAGCCATTGGATTCATCACACTTGGGACAACACCAATTTCTTCAAGAAACATCTTGATCCAGAACGCCTCCTTTGAAGCTTCCGAAGCTGCAATATACTCTGCTTCTGTCGTAGAATCCACAACAGTGTTCTCTTTGAAACTCTTCCAAACGACCGCACCACCATTAACTATAAAAGCATAACCTGATTGAGATTTATAGTCATCTATGTCAGCTATGAAGCTAGCATCGGTTTAACCATTTACAACGAGTTCTTCATCTCCTCCATAAACAAGGAGCATATCATTTGTTCTTCTCAGGTACTTACGAATATTCTTTACTGTTATCCAGTGAGACACTCCTAGATCACTGTGGTATCTGCTACTAACACTTAGTGCATACGAAACATCTAGTCTTGTACAAATCATGGCATACATAATGGAGCCAATAGCAGAGGCATATGGTACTCCACTCATTTGCACTCATTCATCAACTGTCTTTGGACATTGATTTTTGCTAAGTGTTATGCCATGTGACATTGGGAGAAATCCTTCCTTTGCATTCTCCATTTTTAAACCTTTTTAAAACCTTATCAATGTACGTGCTTTGGCTTAGTGCTATTAGATGTATTGATCTATCTCTATGCTAGATCTTTATACCCAATATATATGCAGCTTCACCTAAGTCTTTCGTTGAAAACACACTCTTCAGTTAGTCCTTTATTGTGCCAAGATATGTAGTATCATTCCCAATCAATAATATGTCATCTACATATAATATTAGCAATGCTACATAGCTCCCGCTAAACTTCTTGTATACACAAGCTTCTTCATCATTTTTAATGAAGCCAAACTCTTTTACAACTTCATCAAAACATTGATTCTAGCTCCTTGATGCTTGCTTCAAACCATAGATTGACCTTTGAAGCTTGCATACCTTTCTAGCATCCTTCGGAACAACAAAATCTTCTAGTTGTATCATGTATACATCTTCATTTAGATTTCCATTTAGGAAAGCAGTTTTGACATCCATCTACCATATCTCATAATTGAAATATGTAGCTATAACCATCATAATCCGTACAGACTTTAGCATTGCTACCGGAGAGAAAGTTTTATCATAATCAACTCCATCAACTTGCGAAAATCCTTTTGCAACTAGCCTTGCTTTATAGATGGTAGGATTACCATCGGGATCTATTTTTCTCTTGAAGATCCATTTACATTGTATGGGTTTTACTCCTTCTGGAGGATCAACCAAGTTCCAAACTTGATTCTCATACATGGACTCCATTTCAGATTGCATAGCTTTGAGCCATTCTTTTGAGTTGGGCGTCGCCATCGCTTTCTTGTAATGTGCAGGTTCATCTTCCTTTAAGATGAATATTTCATTGTCAGACCGTTTAGGAGGCTCATCTTCCTCTAAGATGAATATGTCATTGTCAGACTGTTCAGGAGGTTCGATAACTCTTCCTAACCTATGCGGTTCAGTTACAGTCTTAACTAGAGTTTCTACAGCTGGTGTAGTAATTTCCGGTTCAGTCATGTAGACAGTTTCTAGAATAGATTTTGTTTCGCTAGTCCTCACTTTCGGAGATTCAACAATCTCATCGAGCTGTACTGTCCTCCCACTTACTTCTTTAGTGAGAAACTCCTTCTCGAGAAAGTGTCCGTTCTTAGCGACAAACACTTTGCCTTCGAACTTTTGGTGGAAGGAATACCCAATTGTTTATTTGGGATAACCTACAAGTAACATTTGTCTGCTTTAGGGTCTAGCTTATTTGGCTATAAACTTTTTACATATGTCTCGCAACCCCAAATCTCGAGATGCAACAAATTGGGTTTCTTCCCATTCTATAACTCATATGGTGTCGTCTCTATAGATTTAGACGGTGCTCTGTTTTGTGTATATGTTGTTGTTTCAAGTGCATACCCCATAATGATAAAGGTAGGTCGATAAATGACATTATTGACCTAACCATGTACAACAAACACTACAAAAAAGACACATCCATGACATTTTGGGCCGAACGAAAAAAATCATGTCATATTTATGACACTTCTATGACGATAATTGTGACAAAACCCGGTATCACCATAGATGTGGTGGGCTCCTACTTCTATGACAAAAAATCATGACAGAAAATGGGTTTTTCGCCCTGGGCGGGCCGAAGACGCAGTTGCATGACATTCTTTGGGCCGTCCATGACGGAAAAAACCGTGGTGGAAGCGAGGGTGAGGAAAATATTGGGGTGTTCCCGGTTGCGGTGGGTGGTCGGGGCCGAGCGATGCATGGAGATTTCCGCGTTTCTCTCGTACACACACGCGCGTGGGTATAAGGCGTTGGGCTCTAACTGAACCCGAGCGAGGCGTTCACCTAATGAACCCGAGCGATTGCACTGCAGGCTACGCGTTACTGAATCCGAGCGATCGATCGATGGCTGTTAACTGAACCCGATCGAGCGATTCCTTCGCTACTGCTGCTAACTGAAGCCGGTCGATGCTGCCTCTGGATGAACAGTGAGCGTTGCTGGGGGGGTTTGGATGAATAGTTTCCGGTGACGTTGATGAACAGGACCCCGTGGTGTTGGTGTTGTCTCTGGATGAACAGGACCCCGATCGATCGAGCCGGTTGGGGCTGGATGAACAGGACCCCGTGGAGGGCTGGATGAACAGGACCCCGATCGATCGAGCCGGTTGGGGCTGGATGAACAGGACCCCGTGGAGGGCTGGATGAACAGGACCACCCCATGGAGGGTTGGATGAACAGTAGACGGTGGAGGGCATGATGAACAGTAGCTCGTGGAGGGATGGTTCAACAGGAGCCCGTGGAGAGGGCTGGTTGAACAGTAGCCGGTGGAGTAGCGCACGGTGGAGGCTGGATGAACAGGAGCCCGTAGATGAACAGTCGCAGGTGGAGGCTGGAGGAGGCCGACGATGGATGAACAGTAGCCCGTGGAGGCTGGAGGGGGGCGACAGTGGAGATGAACAATATCCCGTGGAGTCCCATTATGCGGTACGCCACACCCCTCCCGATGAACAGGACCCCCGTTTCAACCATAGCGCTCCAACACAAGTCCGTTTCCTTCGTTTTCCGGTACGCCACACCCCTCTCGATCAACAGGACCCCATTTCGACCATAGGAGGTCCGTTTCCTCCATTTTGCGATACGCCAGACCCCTCCCGATGAACATGACCCCGTTTCGAATATGGTCGGTCGAACACAAGGCCATTTCCTCCGTTCTGCGGTACGCCAGGCCTCGTTTTCATCGGCTATTCCGTCCAAGCCGGTTGGCTCCCACGCGTTCCGTTGCCTCCCGATGAACACGACGCATTCCGTTGCCTTCCCATAAACACGACGACGACGCTGTTGTTTTTTTTGGGCAACGACGACGTTGTTTCTCTGTTCCGACCCAGCCATGTACACGAGCCTTGACCGTACGTATGCGCGAGTAGGCGTTCGAGACCCCGCTCGTATGTACATACATGGCCGTATTTTCTTTCTTGCACACTGGCCGCTGTACGTACGTGTACATGCTACTTGCGCACCTCTACTATGACACGTGCGTGCCTCTACATCGACCAGTATGTACGTACATGTTCGCGACCAGAATGACAACACTACGTGCGCTTCGACCAGGTGGGTCCCGACTGTCAGACACTTCCGTGCGTCCGAAAATGTAGCTGGTGGGTCCCAGCAGTCAGGGAGGCGAATCGTTTTTTTTTTGCCCGGAAGCACTTCCTTGCGTGCGAAGATGTAGCTGGTAGGTCCTAACAGTCAGGGGGAAACATTTTTTCATGAAATACGGTTGCCTGTTCGGTGGGTCCCTGCTGTCAGGTGGAGGAATCATTATTTTCTGTGTAATAAGGAGGCACTTCCTTGCTGCGGCCGTGGACCCAGCTGTCAGCCTCTCCACGTACAGTCCACGTCCGATGGAAGCCGTTCCTTGACCATGTTGACCATGCCACGCCGAGAGCACCAGGGCGGTGGACGATGGCGAGGCCTAGGAAGGGGACGAGGAGGAGCCGGGGAAGACGCGACAGTGGATGCCCACGCGTAGAGGAGTATGAGGGTTCACTGGTTCGCTGCGGTGTGAGGCTGCCGTCGCCGCAGAATAACAGGAGGTGTGGGTGAGTAGAGGGATGGCCTAGCCAGCGGTGGGAGTAGTAGGGGGCGGTGAGGCCTCCGCGGATCACAGCCGGCCACGGGAGGCAGGAGCACGCGGCACGACTGGCGCTGCTTTGGGCGGCTGGAGCAAGAAGACCAGAGGTTGAAAAAGCACTACGGCTGTTGGATGGACATTGTACGGTCACTGTAGCTAGAATCGTTTATATTGACTAAGTTAACAAAGCCATTGGTACGCGTCAACTTAGTAGGCCCACAAGTCAGCCTCTGAAACGGTGCGCCCCAGATGTCAGGGGGAGGATGTGAGGGGGAGGAATCATTTTTGGGCGGCCGAAGCAAAAATATCCGAGATTGAAGAAGAAGCACGACATCCTTTGGATGGACATCCAACCTCCACAGCTGCTAAAACCGTGTGTTGTTGACAAACCTTGCATACGCGTCAACTTAGTTTTTTTAGGGGACGCGTCAACTTAAAAAGCCCACAAGTGTGTGATAGAGAACATATAGCCCATTTGCGATTTGTAAGAATGCACATCCCATTTTTTAATTCTAATGGAATTACTACAGCCCATTTACAGTTTGTTAAAAGTATAACTCATTTTCTAGTTAGGACAACGATTGATAATTTCAACCATTCCTCAAAAAAAAAGATTAATAATTTCAACCAGCCGCTCAAAACAGAATTCAAAAAAAATCCCACATTTTTATGGGATCCGAAATATTTTTATCCAAAATTTCTAGTCAGATTGAATATAATTTCAAAATAAAGTTGTATTACATTAAAATCCAGTGAAATATTGCGCGCGCAACAAGTAATGAAATTAAAATTTTCAAATTCCAAAAATAATATATTTTTTAAACTAATTACGCGTTTGGTGCATTTTTTATAGTTACTGCCCATTTATTATAATTACATCCCATTTATTATTTCTTAAAGTCCATTTTCTTGTTAAGCCTAATGCATACCTCCTAGGAAAGTTTGCAGCCCAGCGGGGCAGAGAATAACAAATTAACCCGGATATCGTGTACAACTGTCGGCCCAGTTGCATTGCTGATGTTGAAAAAAAGGCTTATATAGTACAGTACAATCTAACATGGCTACTCAGCCCACATTCAGCGACGTCGAAAAGGCCCAAACAAGGCTTCTGTACAACTTTTTGAAGTCACTGAGCTCAATTAATAACTTAAGAAAAAAGTTAGATTACAGTGGAACCTAATTAAAAGTTGTCATGAGCAAAGAAATAATTCAACGGGTCCCACTTGTGCGTGTGTGCGTGTGTGTGTGTGTGTGTGAGAGAGAGAGAGAGAGACCCATCGGTCGATGCTTGTAAATACATCTTTCAGCCATATGCATTGTTGATGCTCAGTAAAAACTTATATAGTTGACACAATCATATAGAACATCATAGCACACTGAACTTGCATACAAAAATTTCACGCAGGCGGCACAATCAGGATGGAATCAGTGGATCACTACGGATAGGGCTATGTTGAAACCAACGAACTCGTACATAATGGTTCATCGTCTTTATCAATGACGGGGAAATATCTTGAATGTTGTGTAAAGAAAACATACAGACAACACAATAAGTTTTGCTAGCACATTAAGTTGACGTACATCCCCCTAAAAAAAGTTCAGATACAAAATTAGAACAGGTTACAATCAAATGTACTGGCACATCAGTGCTTCACACCCACATCTCGGATTTAACTAGTATCTGACAAGATTCAATTGTTACCTCAAATTAGAGCACATATAGGCAGCCAGCCCTGCCTCTTCTCCCAAAGAAGCAGTGGCCTCCGCCGCGTGATGGAGTAGGCCCTGTGCCATCCATCGTTCCGAGCAACACGGGGAAAGTCTGACGTTGACTCCTGTAATGGACGTCGTCGGCGGACCCTGGCACCAGCAGCGGCGGCAGGACATCGATTGATGGATTGACCACTTCTTCGACATGCACGAACACTCGATACAGGTACATCCCTAATGTGGTCCGCGGCGGCCTTGGTGGTGATGAATAGTACAACCCCGGTTCATGGAAGGCTTCTTCATCCATGCCATAACCGTCAGAGCCCAGCTGTCTAGAGGAACAAACATACTTACGAGCTCACCTTCAAGGTCGTTGATAAGCTCATTCATGGACTCGCTGTTCCAAGCACGTCGAGGCATGCCATGGAAGGTAAGCTTTGTTAAAAACTCAAGCTCAGAGGGCACCGAGCCCCGTCCTGGGTGCCACCGATCAAAGCTCTCCAGCGCGCCATCACAGAACAAACGCCAGGAAGATTCGAACACACGACTGCAGTCGAAAGTTGTCCAGAACCTGAAGAAGAAATCAGCCGGTGGCGGACAGACTTCGACGAGCAAGTCACTTATTTGGATGCCGTGCGCAATGCCAAGAGCTTTGACAAGGTCGTCCGGTGAGACGGGAGGCCGGTCGCCGTTGATGGTTACCATCGGCACTTTGCCGGCAAACTGGTCGTCAAGCGCCGCCATGCCACTGTTCAGCGACAGCACGCAGCGATCGAAGGCAGGACGGACCTCAGGATCTCCGGCTCGGAGATCCGCGTTGACCGGCGACATGATAATGCGCTTGAGTACAGGGAGTACAGGAGGAGGATTTGGGGGAACTAGAGTAGGAATCGAGATTCCAGAGGTGGGGGAGGGGCGGGAGATTGGGGATGAAAAGGTAGCATGAATTTCGAACATGCGCCAATATGCTCTCCGCGTGCAAGCGCACGAAAACACCGGTGGCGCCCACATGTCGGCCTAAGAGTCCTTGTTCTTTCTTTTTTGGACAGCCCGGCCTTTTTTACGATCTTTTGAGAGCCCGGCCTGAGAGTCATAATTGACCTGTTTGGCATTGCGTTACTACTCGGCACATATTCAACGACACCTCACTGGCCCAAACAAGTGTACATCATTGAAAAGACACTAAGCTCAAATTATATAACTTGAAAAAAGGAGATACACTCTGAACACTGGAGAATGGTGATGCCCTCATTTAGCCCACCAGTAGTTCGAGACAATAAATAGTTCGAAACAACGATATATACAACATTCAAACAATGACTAGTGACTACTACTGACATAAACAGCAAGACATGATAGTTCATAAGAAGTCTTGCTACACCACCAAAACGCACCCATCAGCAGCGCTCAGACTCTCGTGATCCAGACGAGAATGACATTCTAAACAGAGGCAACTATTACATAATAAGAGTGACATAGACGAGGATGACCAAATGACAAGGAATATGCATAACAAAAGAAAGAACTACCCATCCAGAACAAGCAGCAAAGACAACAAAGTTATTCGAAGAGATGATCCAACACCATCATAATTTGCAGCCCCGTTTCAGCGACCAATGATCCAGAGACACCTGTACTCCACCCTTTCAACGCAACAGCCCAATTACCTATCAACCTGAAGGCTTGAACCACATCACTGCCTATTGTAATTGAGACATCCAAGGATCAAAGTTAATCCGGATGCCTTTGTCATTCTCACGTTCTTTTGGTTGCAGGCTGTATCATTGACAATCAGGGGAGTTTGCTCCCGAACTCCTAGGGCTCGCCGTGTAGACACAGTTTACCATAGCAAACAGAACCTCTCTGCCATCAAGGTCCTTGCCAACGGTGATCTCCTGGTTAATCGGATAATTGAGTCCGAGAAACAGAGAGTGTGAACCAAGGCTGTTTACCCGCCTCCAACTAAAAAATCCTGAAGGCCCCAACAAGCCGGTATCCTGCTCATAGACGTAACAGCCACTGTCCGGATACTCACATATTTCACGGTGCTTGTATACAGTGGGGTTTTTACAATATAACTTTTCCGGCTCATGTGTCCGAATGATCATCAGTCTTTTGCCGTTGTCTTACCGAGCGAGGAACCAGTTGTGCTTCCCTGTTTTTGGCAAAGGTGGTGTGATTACAAAGGGCGGTAACTATAGGGACACTACATCATATCAAAAAGGACATGCATTGTTAATGTAAGATCAACATTGTTCAGAGTATGAGTAGGATAATGCAAGAAACAATATTGATATGTCCCTGTTGGAACTGGGACGAAAATACAGGGAAATGTATACTGGGTTCGAAAATATAGAAGTGCTATGCATGATTATACTCATGTTATCTCGCAATCGGTTCTTCACAGGAAACTACCATGTCATGCATGTTATGTAATCATGTTCTGTCCTCACAAAAAATTCTTCAAGGTAACTAACAGACCATGCATTGTTATATACTCGTGTTCCGTGGGCAAAAATTTTGTGAGGATATTATTCTAACCATTGATTGATGAAGGGCGAATATAAGTATGTACACATGGTAAGCATTACAAGATTTCACTACTTCCAAATATAGAGTTCTCCATATGCACATTTACTTCCCTAATGTATGGTTAGATGAAACCAACAGTGTGGTGCATGTTTCTACATCATGAAAATGAGGAAACTAACATGACCATTGATACACACTCATATTTAGTAGTAGTATATAGATTACTGTAAAATAAGGAGAATATCCATATATTCCTAACCGTTTGATTATTCAGGGGTACAAATTGGGTGTAATGACATGGTCACAATCGCATGAATTAACTCATTCCAAATATAGCTGATTTACGGCGTCTCTAATACATTGCCATAGTTCTACACAAATTCTGCTCAAACAGGGATATGCCAATCATCACAAAAAGTTCAAACAGTGGCATGGTGTCATCATTAACATGAGACGGAAACAACTTACACGCGCCGTCCCAGCAATACGTGGTGCCATCTGCTTTGTTGATTGCGTAGATGATGCCATTGTGTTAAATAGCATCACAAAAGTGTGTATCAGCTTTGACGATGATCCACTGCGAGCTGAGTTGTCTCCAACTAAAGAAGGCACCAGCGTAAAGATAGGCGAGTCCGCGGTCAAACAAGGTAATTAGCTTGAAGTCTGTGTAATTCGCATGTCGTGTGGGCACTTGGCGGATTACAATCTTCTGCAAAACAAGGTCCGTCCAACTGACGTGGTAATCTAGATGACTTGGACCGTGATGGTAAAACTCTATATAATCCAACGGAGGAAGGATAACCTCATGGGATGTCTGGAAGTTCACGAGCACCAACTTTTTACCTTCTTCCCCTTCTCTGAAGGCAGGCATCCAGTGGGAGTTCATGCCGACCAAGTACATACCTGCCAAGAAGTTTCGAGCGATGGTGATCAGATCGAAGTCGAGGGAAATGATGTACGGCGACCCACTACATACCTGCAAAGAAGTTTCGGCTAATGGAGATCGGATTGAAGTCGAGGGGCATCATGTATGCCTCCGTATCATGGTGAGCCAATCTCGCAAGACCAGATAGCTGCAAGCAGGGTGTCTTGAAAAGCTTAGGCCTCGCTTCGATGATTGCCGTGTGCATGTCCCTCGAGAATGCAGCCAGCCGCAGGGCGCTCAACATATCCATACACGAACAAGAGAGGTCGAGGATGTCACCGGGGAGACTGATCCAATCGCGGCTCATATGGATGCTGTGCGGTTCACGTTCGGCCATGGTGGAGTTTGGAAGGTGGGGTTTTTTGGGGGCTTGATTTACGGGGGAGAAGGTTGTCGGTGCGAGCGAGGCGACGGTACACGGGGGCACAATGAGATGGAGATGGAGATGGAGATGGAGTGGTGCTATGGGAGGGGAGAGAGAGATGAGGCGAGGCATGCTAATGTGCTGTACAACGACGGTGATAGACTGCACAGTGCACAGGGTGAGGACTTTGGTAACCCGAACATGCCGCCTGGACTAGTGTCAGGCGCAGGGTGTTGTCACTTCACTGTGAGGACCGGATGGATAGTATTTTGACCATCAAGTGTACCACAGTTGTACTACTACTACGAGTAGGAACATGAGTACTCTAGTACTGTATAGCGGAAATAGGTCTCCCATGCTAGCATGCCCATTCACTTCATCCTCCAGGTATCATCCATATTGCGAGCAGAACCAAATTCTCGTGCATGCGGAAGCGCGAAGATGGTCCTTTTCTTTTTTGATGAGGATAACCGTGTATTCCTTAACCAGAGAATGTTGTGTCTCCCACGCACGCGCCAATATCCATTTGAACCAGCTACGACACATTTTTTTATCTGTTTGCACAGGTCCCACCTATTAGGAAGGATGGACACGTACACGAACAGGTACGACTCCTCAGTCTACCCGCATAGCCTTTTCGTTTAGTCTACCTAGCCGTCTAATCAACTGCCTGCACGCCACTTCTCCCATTTACTTCTCCATCAGGAACCGATTTTCCTCATCTTCTTCACCTCCCCTTCGTCTTCATTTGCATCCAAACCCCACTGCGTTCACATTGTTTTAACCCCTTTAAATAATTATCTACTACTTCAGTTAGACTAGCCATCTAATCCTAATTCTCCAAACCATAGCCCTCCATTCCAGAAGTTCCAAATGGCGAAAGAGATCGAGATGCAGGTTTTTAGCGTCCAACATGTCCTCGTCAAAGGCTCGTTGAGCATAGTTGCCACCGTCACCGTCCACCCAAGGGTTGTTCGGAAGTGGATCAACAATGTATCCAACTCCCTCAAAAAGGTAGAGACGAGGGTCATCGGTCTCAACGCAGAGTACACAGAGCGTGCCACTGGGAATATCCAACGCGCCGCCGTCCTTCAGCTATGCCTCGAAGATGATGTTTTGGTGTACCACATCATACACGCGCCCTCCATACCAGGTGAGCTTCACGATTTCTTGTCTTGGGAGTACATATACTTCTGTGGGGCAGCCATCGAAGGGGACAAACAGAAGCTGGAGCCGTACAACCTTGATTTGAAAAGCATTGCTGACCTACAAACCAGAATCAAAATTCATGTAGAAGATTGTGATAAACAGACACCATCGCTATTCGACGTAGCAAATTTTGTGCTCGGTACAAATCTTCAGAAGGGTGATGAGATGGTGGCATTAAGGTCGTCTGGATGGGAGAATTATCCATTGACGTACGAGCGGATAAAATATGCTGCCCTCGATGCCCGTGTGAGTTTCGAGATAGTTGCAAGGTCCAAAGAGCTTGTTGCGAAGCCGTCTCCCATAGAAAATGAGAACAAGAAGAAGAAGAAGATAAGTTGCACCAGCAGCAGGGCATTATGGATGGATGAACTATTTCCTCTCTTATACAAAAAAATTATTCCCTCTTGGTGTATATTGATATAGAATGGACTATTTTGATGGTGTGCATGTCTTTGGAACAAGTAGGTGCGTGGGTCCGCTTGACTATAAGGAACTATTTATCCGCCTAGCTTTCTCTACTACTCCTTGATGAAGCTATGTACCTAGGGTAGGGTCATGGATATGTCCGACATACCCTCCCCAAGGACATCTCTACAAAGAATCAGAAGCAGTCGAACAGAAACCATCATCCACTCGACCATGAAGATGTGCTCACTTGACCACCTTGAAGACACTCGACCACCTTGAAGATGAGAAGCCTTCCACTCTGCAACGGTCAGGACTTAAACCATAGCTTTATGGGCATTTATAACACTTTATTGTAGACGTTACTAGTAACGCCCCACCTTTATGAACATTGAACCCTGTGTAACGGAGGGGAGCTGGGGTCCTGGCGCACTCTATATAAGCCACCCCCTCCTCTGGGACAAGGGTTCACACTTTCTGTAATTCACACACATATATTCAGTCGACCGCCTCAGGGCTCCGAGACGTAGGGCTGTTACTTCCTCTGAGAAGGGCCTGAACTCGTAAAACTCGTGTGTACAACTCCTCCATAGCTAGGATCTTGCCTCTACATTCTCACCCCCCTACTCTACTGTCAGTCTTAGAACCACGACAGTTGGCGCCCACCGTGGGGCAGGTGTCTTAGCGACTTGTTGGAGAAGTTGCGTTTTTCCCGATCCCCTTCATCATGTTTCTAGGCGGAGGTTTGGTTGAGGGCCGCGAGATCCGTCTCGGCGCGCTCGTGTTTGTCGCCGACGACTCCGCTTGGCTTCAGGAGGCTCCACTCGACGCCGACGCGCTCCCCGCCCGCGGGGCGACGCACTTTCGCGCGTGCGTCTGCGGCGTCCTCTTGCGGCAACCGCCGACCCAGTACCAGTCGACTCCATCAGCTTTCCCCCTTCCTGCGACTCGCCGGAGCAAATGCTCTGGTCGGTCAAGGCTTCAGCGGTGGGTGAGGCATGTGGTGGCCCGCCAGTCGGCCACCCCTCAAGTCGCAACGAACGAGCCCGACGAAACTCTCTATGGCTTGTTCGATCTGTCGACTGGCTCCGTAGAGACCGCATCCGAGTGCGACAGTAGCGACCCAGCGGCTGAAGTTCTGATGGTCAATGGACCACGCAGCCCTCTTGGCTTCAACCGTGAAGACGGAGGCGGCGGGAACGGCGATCCGTCGCGCGTTCACGAGGAGTACCGCCCTGAACCCCTCTCCTCGCAGCAGAGGGAGGAACTTCGCCACCGGAACATGGATGCATTGCATACTCCTATAGTTGGAGAAACCCCTGAGGCCTAGGCCTTGGAGCAGGCGCGCTTGGCCAACCTGGCTGAGCGCACTCGACTGGAGAATCTCCTGCGCGCACTTGACGATCGCGCTCGGCAGCGCGCTCCCGAATCCAGTCGACGCCAGCTTTTTCCTCCTCCAACTCAGGTATACCGAACCCCGATCCAGAATCTAGCTGCTACTACCCGGATAGCAGAGTCAATCCAACCCTCTCAGTCAGAAGCTGGTCGAGGTCTGGTGCAGATCCGAGCCTTGCTCCGGGCGGCGGGAGAACAGAATACGGTTGTATCTCAGTCGCGGGATAGGATCCACAACAGATCCGTGATGGCAGACACAATCAGTCGGCCCATAGCCCAAGATCGCCTCCGAGGCGTGAGGAACGTGGGGATCGATGAGATCAGTACAGAAACCGAGAGCAGTATGATCGTCGAGTCGATCATGATGATCACCGTCGAGTGCCCACTCCTTCCCCAAGGAGCGGGTCGTACGTGCCTCGGCAGCATGAAGGCAGACGCCCTCACAGTGTTGGGCGAGGTATTCCAATCGACCCCAGGGAGCCAGGCTTCGATGCGAGATATGTTCTCGTGCAGGGCTTGGTCGACAGAAACAGAGCTCACCGAGAGGGCCATGATGGAGGTCCACAAACCAGCAACAGGGTGCATGTCTCTGGTCCAGAGTGCTTCAGCAAAGCTATCAGAGCTGCGGTGATTCCCCCCAACTTCAGGTTGGCATTTGGAGTTAGTAAGTTTACCGAAGAGTCCAAGCCTGACACTTGGCTTGAAGACTACCGAGTGGCTGTCCAGATTGGTGGCGGCAATGATGAAGTGGCCATGAAACACCTTCCTCTGATGTTGGAGGGCTCAACTAGAGCATGGCTGAATCAGTTAGCGCCTGGCATCATCTATACTTGGGAAGATCTCGCCCGAGTGTTTGTCAGAACATTCAAGGGCACTTGCAAACGGCCGACAGGTTTGACAGAGTTGCAGTGTTGTGTTCAGAAGCCGAATGAAACTTTGAGGGATTATATCCAGAGATGGATCACCCTACACCACACGGTAGAGGATGTGTCAGAACATCAGGCAATTTATGCCTTTAAGGAACGCGTCGGGTATAGGGAGTTGAATATGAAATTCGGCCAGACAGGAAATATGACTCTGGCTCGGATGATGGAAATTGCCACCAAGTATGCCAATGGCGAAGAAGAAGAGCGACTCCGGAGCGGCAAGCACAAAGCAGTCGCCCCACGAAGCCGGAGGAGTAAACTCCGGTCGGAAACAGAAGCGCAAGGCCGAGCCAGCTGCTCCGGGTGAAGCTTTGACTGTGGTTCAAGGAAAGTTCAAGGGGAAGCCCAAAGGGCCATGGAACCCCAAGAAAGTAAAAGATCAAGATGGGAATGATGTGTTGGATCTGCCGTGCCATATCCACACCAAGAAAGAGGAAGAAGGTAATTTCATTTACCCGAAGCATACCACTCGGCAGTGTCAGCTCCTAATCCAGCAGTTCCGAGAGAAACAGCCCAAGGAAAAGGAGAAAGAAGCAGACAAGGCTGAGGATGAGGAAGAGGATGATGATGGTTATCCCCACGTGAATTCCACTCTGATGATTTTTGCTGACGTTGAGAGCAAAAGTCGATTGAAAGTCATCAACAGAGAAGTGAACATGGTCGCTCCGGCGACACCCAGTTACTTGAAGTGGTCGCAGACTACCATTACATTCGACCAGTCTGATCATCCAACGCACATCGCCACCCCTGGGAGGCAAGCACTGGTGGTCGACCCGGTGATCGAAGGCACTCGACTGACAAAGGTTCTGATGGACGGTGGCAGTGGCTTGAACATACTGTATGCAGAAACGTTAAAGGGAATGGGCATTCCGATGTCCAGACTCAGTGAAAGCCATATGAGTTTCCATGGGGTCATTCCAGGCAAGAAGGCTGCATCCCTCGGTCAGATTGCACTCGACGTAGTTTTCGATGATTCCAAAAATTACCGCAAAGAAAAGTTGACATTCGAAGTTGTGGATTTCGAGAGTTCTTATCACGCAATTCTGGGCAGGCCAGCTTATGCATGGTTTATGGCTCGACCATGTTACGTGTACCTCAAACTAAAGATGCCTAGTCCCAGAGGGGTGATCAGTATCTCTGGCAATTGGAAGAAGGCAGAAGAGTGCTTCCAGAAGGGCTCAAAGATCGCCGATGCCCAGATGGCCGTGGTAAAATTGCAAGAATACCAGAAAAATGCAGATCCGAGTGACTTGCTGCGAGCTAAGAAGCCAGCCACATATTAGCATTCCAGTCATCTGGTGAAATGAAGTCGATTCACATTCACCCGACAGATCCCAATCCTGCTCCGACTCACATTTCGACCTCACTCGACTCCAAATAGGAAGAAGCACTCATCCAGTTCCTCCGTGAGAACTGGGACATCTTTGCATGGAAGCCTTCTGACATGCCAGGTGTTCTCAGGGGACTGGCTGAGCATCGTTTGCGAGTCAACCCGAAGGTGAAACCAGTTAAAGAGCATCTTCGACGGTCCGCCGTCCAGAAAAAAAGGCAATCGGTGAAGAGGTGGCTCAGCTTTTGGCAGCTGAGTTTATCCGAGAGATTTATCACTCTGAGTGGTTAGCCAATGTTGTCATGGTCCGAAAGAAAGACGACTCACTTCGTATGTGTATTGTTTTCAAGCATATCAATTGGGCCTGCCCGAAAGATCACTTCCCTCTCCCTCGCATCGATCAGATAGTCGACTCGACTGTAGGGTGCGAGCGTTTGTCCTCTTTGGATGCCTACTCCAGGTACCACCAGATCCGTCTGTACGGGCCCGACGAAATAAAGACAACTTTTATCACCCCATTTGGGTGCTTCTGTTACGTCAAACAGTCCCATTCGGTTTGAAGAATGCCGGAGCCACATTCATGAGGATGATTCAGAAGTGCCTGCTCACTCAGATCAGTTGGAATGTGGAAGCATACATGGATGACATTATGGTCAAGTCACGTAAAGGTTCCGACTTACTGACTGACCTTGCTGAAACCTTTGCCAACCTCAGAAGGTATGATATCAAGCTCAATCCATCAAACTGCACGTTTGGAGTTCCAGGCGGAAAGTTACTCGGTTTTCTTGTTTCCGAACGAGGAATCGATGATAACCCAGAGAAAGTAGGCGCTATACTCCGAATGAAGCGCCCTGTGCGTGTGCATGATGTCCAAAAGCTCACTGGTTGCTTGGTCACCCTAAGTCGATTCATTTCTTGCCTCGGTGAAAACGTGCTGCCTCTTTACCGACTGATGAAGAAATCAGACAAGTTCGAGTGGACCCCAGAAGCTGATGCAGCGTTTGCAGAGCTAAAAGCCCTGCTTTCCACCCAGTCAGTGCTTGCTGCTCCAATCAGCAAAGAGCCTCTACTGGTTTATATAGCAGCCACTGGACAAGTCGTCAGTACAGTACTTACGGTCGAGCGGGAAGAAGAAGGAAAAGCTTATAAGGTTCAACGCCCAATTTATTATATTTCTGAAGTCCTGACCCCGTCAAAGCAGAGATATCCTCATTATCAGAAGCTTGTCTATGGGATTTACATGACCATGAAGAAGGTTGCACACTATTTCTCGGATCACTCTGTTACAATCGTCAGCGACGCTCCATTGTCAGAGATTCTGCACAACAGAGATGCAACTGGTTGAGTGGCCAAATGGGCGATTGAACTCCTTCCCTTGGATATCAAGTTTGAGGCAAAGAAAGCTATCAAGTCCCAAGCAATAGCAGATTTCTTTGCCGATTGGATCGAACAGCAACTGCCGACTCAAGTTCACTCTGAGCACTAGACCATGTTCTTTGACGGATCCAAGATGCTGAATGGTTCTGGTGCTGGAGTAGTTCTGGTATCCCCCCGAGGAGACAAGCTCAGATATGTCCTCCAGATTCACTTTGATTCCTCCAACAATGAAGCAGAATATGAAGCACTCCTGTATGGGTTGCGCATGGCCATCTCACTCGGGGTCCGTCGCCTCATGGTCTATGGCGACTCAGATTTGGTAGTTAATCAAGTGATGAAGGAGTGGGACGTCAGAAGCCCAGCCATGACTGGTTACTGCAACGCGGTGAGAAAGCTTGAGAAGAAGTTTGAGGGGTTAGAACTCCACCACATACCCCGACTGAAAAATCAAGTAGCCGACGATTTGGCAAAGATAGGTTCCAAGAGAGAAGCCATTCCCAGCAATGTGTTTTTGGAGCATATTCACTCGCCGACAGTTCAGGAAGATCCTTTTACTGAAGAGCCCCTGCAACCTAAGAGCGCCACAGATCCGACTGAAGTCGAGGTCCCAGCCGTGGTCGACCTGATCATGGAGGTTCTGGCCATTACTCCCAACTGGACGGTGCCCTACATTGCGTACATCCTCAGGAAAGAACTCCCAGAGGATGAAGAAGAGGCTCGATAGATCGTCCGTCGATCCAAGGCCTTTACTGTGATAAGAAGGCAGTTGTTCCGAGAAAGCGTGACTGGAGTCGGTCAGAAATGCATAACACCAGAAGAAGGTCGAATGATCCTCAATGACATCCACTCGGGGACCTGTTGTCATCATGCATCCTCTCAGGCCATCGTGGCTAAAGCATACCAAGCTGGATTCTATTGGCCATGAGAAAATGAAATGGTGAAAGATATAGTTGACAGATGTGAAGGCTGCCAGTTTTACTCCAACATGTCTCACAAGCCAGCGTCAGCCCTGAAGACCATCCCCCTCATCTGGCTCTTTGCTGCCTGGGGACTGGATATGGTTGGACCACTGGGAACTGGCAGGAGCGGCTTCACTCATGTGCTCGTTGCAGTCGACAAGTTTACCAAATGGATCGAAGCTAAACCTATCAAGAACCTTGATGCTAGCACCACTGTCAGTTTTATCAGAGAATTGACATTCAGATATGGAGTCCCACATAGCATCATCACAGACAACGGATCGAACTTCGATTCCGACGAGTTCAGAGCTTTCTGCACCTCTCAGGGCACTCGAGTCGACTATGCTTCTGTCGCTCACCCACAGTCGAACGGACAAGCAGAAAGAGCCAATGGCCTAATTCTCAAAGGACTGAAACCCCGACTGATGCGTGATCTCAAACACGTAGCAGGCGCTTGGGTTGATGAACTTCCGTCGGTTCTGTGGGGTTTGAGGACAACTCCTAATTGGTCGACCGGACGAACTCCTTTCTTCTTAGTCTATGGAGCCGAAGCTGTTTTGCCAAGTGATGTGCTCCACAATGCACACCGAGTTGAGCTCTTCTCTGAAGAGGAAGCAGAGCAGGCCCGGCAAGATTCAGTCAATCTCTTAGAGGAGGAAAGAGAGATGGCCTTGATCCGCTCGACCATTTATCAGCAAGACCTGCGTCGATTCCATGCCAGAAATGTGAGGGGTCGAGCTTTTCAAGAAGGAGACATGGTTCTTCGAGTGGATCAACAGAAACTACACAAGCTTGCCCCGACCTGGGAGGGCCCCTTCATCATCACCAAAGTTCTCCACAACGGAGCATACCATCTTTACAGTATTGAGCATCAAAAAGATGAGCCACGGGCTTGGAACGCGGAGCTGCTCTGCCCCTTTTATACTTAAGCACTCGTTCGAATAAAATGTAATAAGAAACACCTTTGTAATTTGTTTATCAAAGACAAGAGCTTATGGTCCTATCATTCGATTGTTGTGTTCTTATTTACTTCTGAAATCCCCCAGTGGGTGGGCTTAGTCGTGAATCTGTTTCGCCTAAGTTCGAAAGAAAATCCTACCGAGTGGAGAGCAATCCTCCCACTCGGGGGCTTAGCTACAGTCCAGCACTCGCCTAAGTTCTCTCACTAGGAGGCTTAGCTGCAGTCCAGTACTCGCCTAAGTTTGAAAAAATCCTACCGAGTGGAGAGCAATCCTCCCACTCGGGGGCTTAGCTGCAGTCCAGCACTCGCCTAAGTTCTCTCACTAGGAG
>NC_057812.1:464433134-464447986 GCF_018294505.1 Triticum aestivum | reverse complement strand
AAAAATCCTACCGAGTGGAGAGCAACCCTCCCACTCGGGGGCTTAGTTGCAGTCCAACACTCGCCTAAGTTCTCCCACTAGGAGACTTAGCTGTAGTCCAGTACTCGCCTAAGTTTGAAAAAATCCTACCGAGTGGAGAGCAACCCTCCCACTCAGGGGCTTAGCTGCAGTCCAGCACTCGCCTAAGTTCTCCCACTAGGAGACTTAGCTGCAGTCCAATACTCGCCTAAGTTTGAAAAAAATCCTGCCGAGTGGAGAGCAACCCTCCCACTCGGGGGCTTAGCTGCAGTCCAGCACTCACCTAAGTTCTCTCACTAGGAGACTTAGCTACAGTCCAGTACTCGCCTAAGTTTGAAACATATCCCTATCCATGGGGACGACGAGGTGCAGGTCGACTACAACCTTCACCTTCGGATCTGCAACACAAGTACAACGTCCGATGCATCTATCCGCAAGGATGACGAGGTGCAGGTCGACTACAACCTTCTCCTTCGGAGCTGCGGCACAAGTACAATGTCTGTTCCATCTCCATCCGCAAGGATGGCGAGGTGCAGGTCGACTGTAACCTTCACCTTCGGAGCTGCGGCACAAGTACAACGTCCGCTCCATCCCTATCCGCAAGGACGACGAGGTGTAGGTCGACTACAACCTTCTCCTTCGGAGCTACGGCATAAGTACAACGTTTGTTCCATCCCCATCCGCAAGGATGACGAGGTGCAAGTCGACTGCAACCTTCTCCTTCGGAGCTACGACACAAGTATAATGTCCGTTCCATCACTATCCGCAAGGACGACGAGGTGCAGGTCAACCGCAACCTTCTCCTTCGGAGCTACGACACAAGTACAACGTCTGCTCCATCCCTATCCGCGAGGACGACGAAGCACGAGTCGACTGGAACTACCCCATCAGAGCTGCATCTCCAGCACAAAGACTATTCCAAACAGTGAGCAAAGTCCATTCAAAGGCAAACACAAGCACATTCGGAGATAAACCAAATTCAGAAAAATCCTAAAAGTTCCAAGCAGCAAATCAAAAGTGCTCGGGCATCAAGCTCGAAGGAGTTCAACGGTTACAACAATCACTCGGCATTCCGAGGCAAATTTAAAGCAGACTCAAGTTTCATAAGTTTGTTCACTCGGCCGGAGGAGGGCTGGCAGGCGCCACAAATGAGTCCAGGTCGATCCCATCAGCGATTCGAGTGGCGGCAGCAATGAAAGTCTCCATGAAGGACTGGAAGTCATACTTTTTGGTGTTAGCAATTTTGATCGCAGCCAGCTTGTCTTCACGAGCTTCCTTGCAATGGACCCGCACCAAGGACAGCGCCACATCAGCATCACACCGAGCGGAGGATTTCTTCCATTCTTGCACTTGGTCAGGGATCTCGTTCAGTCGAGCCATCAAGGATTCCAGGTCATTCTGAAGCGTCGCCCCCGGCCAAAGTGATGAGTCGATTCGGGAGACTACCTCCTTCAGGCGCGCGAGGTAGCTTATGGCGCTGGCGATACGGGACTCCAGTCGGAGCAGCTTCATTGCAGTTTCGTCGCAGACTGGAGAAGTGATAGGGTCCAGACCCGTCTTGACCCTTCCAGTTTCCTCGTCGTAGTCTTGACAGAATTCTGCAGCAAAAGTTAGTCAATCGTCCGAGCAAGATCCGATCGCAAGCATCAACACAGTCGGATTAAAAGAAATACCTTTCAGCATGAGATAAAGCTTCTTGGCAAGAGTCCTCAGATAAGCTTCAGTGTCATTCCTCTTGCGGATCGCAGACTCCAGCTTTTCATTCAGGGCGACCTTGTCCTTCTTCAGACTGGTCACTTCGCGGTTAGCTTCATTAAGACAAGATTTCAGTTTGGTCACCTCTTCTTCCAGCGTTCCGATTGAAGCAAGCTTCTGGTCTGCGAGAGTAGTTTTATCTTGAGCTGCTTTTTGCACGGCGGCGAGGTCTGAGTCCTTCTTCTCCAGAGCCAACTTCATTTTCTCTGCAAAAGAAGCAATCGAATCAAAGAAGAGATCAAAGAAATCTATTGAAAGTCAGTCGACAGTTAGTAAACTTAGAAATAAGAGTGCAAGACTTCTGCAGAAGACAAAAGACGGATCAGTCGATAAGATCAAAGGTTGTTTACTTCCGAGTGAATAAAACCTAAAGAAGTTCGCTTAGACCCCAGCCGACTGCACACAATCGACTGCGGTCTCAGGGGCTACACCCAGCGGGTGCACTTGGCATGGCCCCGCTGACTAAGACTCAACTCAACAAAAAAAACTGCTCAGACCCCAGCCGACTGCCAGCAGTCGACCGTGGTCTCGGGGACTACACCCAGTGGGTGCACTTGGCGTGCCCCCACCGGTTCAGATCCCACTCGCCCAGACCGAGTGGAAGAACGAAACTACTCAACCGGTCCGCCTGAGTCGAGTGTAAGGAGTAAAAAAGAAAGGAAAGAAGAACTTAGACCCCAGTCGACTGCCAGTAGTCGACCGCGGTCTCGGGGACTACACCCAGTGGGTGCACTTAGCGTGCCCCCACTGGTTCTGATTCCACTCGCCTAGACCAAGTAGAAGAGCGAAACCACCAAAATCAACAAAACACCCAGTGGGTGCTCTAATTCGACGTAAACAACAGGAGATTGTGTAGAAGAAGATTTTTTGAGTAACATTTCCTCATAGAGCAAAAACAGTTGGAAAGTTTACTCACCTGGACATTGGCCCGACGAGCAGCGCTGGCGTCGTAGGCAGCCTGGCTGTTCTCATGCATTGTCTTCACCCACTCCATCATCATCTCAGCTTGTCAGATGGCTTCCGCAGCCGCTTCCGACTGGTTGTCTGGGACGGGGTAGCTGGTGAAAAAGTGGGCAGATGACCCAGGTGCGGCGGCTTGGAACTCCGTGGCGTGGGGTTGGACAGCTGAAGGAATCACAGGTGCAGTCGACGGTGTGGGAGGCCCACTCGACAAAGGTGCGGCGAAGGTCACAGAAGCCCTGCCCGCGTCTTTAGGTTGACGGACGGGAGGTGTCGCAGTGGGTTCTTGCCGAGACATCCTACCAGTGGTTACCTTCTTGCTTTTCCTGGGCTTAAGAGCCACATCTTCATTGTCATCTGGAAGATCGATGACGTTGGGTGGAGCTGCAAGGCAGATCATTCAACCCCAAGTGAGCCACTCGAACGCAGTCGACCAAAGAATCAAGAACAGAATCGCAAGAGTTTATACCTGGGTTGGAGGTTACCGCATCTTCCATTTCCTCGTCCCGATATTGGAGAGAAGAGGTTCCTGACGTAGCAGCACTGCAAAGACACGCATTCAATCGGTTACGTCCGGTTAATTGAGTCGACGAGAAGGACAAGTCAGATGGTTACCCAGAGATAGTAGGAACGGTCACTTTGATCCCGGGCGAAGCTTTTGGTGGCTTGGAGGAGGTATCTTTCGGCGCTGGAGGCGCTAGAGGCGGCGCAACTTTGGACTGCTTTGGAGCCTTTTCAGTCGGCGTCGGGGAAGACGTCCTAGGACGCTTTGAAGACTGACCAGTCGGCGCGGCCACCAAGTCCGGAGTGCTCGCCGCGTCATGGGCATGTTTGGATCTCCTCTCCCTGCGAGGAGGTGAGTCGACTTCTCCGTCATCAGTCAATTCGTCGCTCTCCTCGTCTTCCTCGGCCTCCAAATGCTCCTCGTCGCTCTCACCACCGCTCCCTTCCTCCTCGGCCTCTTGGTCCTGCACTCCGTTGGGCATTGAGTACATGTCGATGAGGGCCTGAAAGGACAACGATCAAAGGAAATTCAATCGACCATAAACAAGATATCACTCGGTGAATCGAAAAGATACTTGATAAGACAGAATTATACCTGCTCTGGCTGGTGCGAGTTGTCGAATGGAATCACCCTCCTAGACCCCCGAGGGTTGTCTTTGTTGCTGGTGATCCCCATCAACCACTTCTCCAAGGTATCCTCGCTGACGTCCTCCGGGTGGATCCGAGTGGAATCCTCGAGCCCAGAGTACATCCACATCGGATGATCGCGCGCCTGAAGAGGTTGGATGCGTCGACCAAGAAAGACCTCCAGCAGGTCCATCCCGGTCACCCCGTTGCGGACAAGCTGGACGACCCGCTCGAGCAGCACCTTGACCTGCGCCTTCTCTTCTGGAACTACCTTCAGGGGGCGGGCTTCTCCACTCGAGCCAAGGAAAAGGGAGGAAGTCCAGTCAACTGACCCGGGGGCGGCTGGTCCTTGCAGTAGAACCAAGTCGACTGCCAGCCCCGGACCGAGTCGGGAAGAATCATGGCTGGGAAAGTACTCTTGCTCCTCATCTGGATCCCCAGACCCCCGCACATCTGGATCACCTGTGTCTTCTCGTCACTCTACTTGGCCTTTTTGACCAACTGGGAGCGGCAGGTGAAGATGTGTTTGAAAAGGCCCCAGTGCGGTCGACAGCCCAAGAAGTTTTCACACATCGACACGAAAGCGGCCAGATAGACTATGGTGTTTGGGGTGAAATGGTGGAGTTGATCCCCAAAGAAGTTCAAAAAACCCCGGAAGAAAGGATGGGGAGGCAGTGAGAATCCGCGATCTACATGGGTAGCGAGGAGGACGCACTCACCCTCCCTTGGTTGCGGCTCGGTTTCGTTCCCCGGGAGCCGTGCTGACTTGTGGGGGATAAGTCCCCTCTCCACCAGGTCGTCGAGGTCGTCCTGGGTGATAGTCGAGCGGATCCAGTCGCCCTAGATCCAGCCCGCCAGCAGGCCAGATCTCGACGAGGATCCGCCCCGGCTGGTCCGCTTGCCCTTCGCCTTCGATGTCGCGTTCTTCACGCGTTCCAGCGCCACCGTCCTCTCCTTCCCCATGGCGGTGGGTCGAGCTCGATCGAAGGTCCCTAGACGAGGGCGGAAGCGAGCATGGCAGAGAGATTGGGAGAAAAAGAAGAGAGAATGAGAGCGCACGGGGCAAAGGCCTAGTCCGAGGCCTTTTATAAGGTTGTCACCCGAGTGACTGACTGGTGGACCCAGGCGATCTAAGCAAATCCCGCAACAGTCGTGCGCGCAGTACGTGGCGAAAAAGGTGGCGCGGGGATCGAGGAGACTTGCCTAATCCGTCCCGATAACCTCGGTTCCGTCCGTCTGGCGTGCTTCCCAAAATTTGAATCCCGCGAGATCTGCGGAGAGCAGAACAACCTGTCAGACTAAAGACAAACATCCTTCGCATCATCATTCGGAATTCCACCATGAAAATTCAGTCGACAAAAACCAAGAATGGACCAAGGCGACTGAGAAAGGAGTCGACATCGTCACCTCAACTCATTGTTCCAGAATAGGATATACTCGTAGCACAAAGAATGGGTCGGAAGTGTTCCCAACTCCTTCCCCACTCAAACCCTGATCCATTCAGGGGCTAATGAGGAAGCTATGTACCTAGGGTAGGGTCATGGATCTGTCCGACATACCCTCCCCAAGGACATCTCTACAAAGAATCAGAAGCAGTCGAAGAGAAACCATCATCCACTCGACCATGATGTGCTCACTCGACCACCTTGAAGACACTCGACGACCTTGAAGATGAGAAGCCTTCCACTCTGCAACGGTCAGGACTTAAACCATGGCTTTATGGGCATTTATAACACTTTATTGTAGACGTTACCAGTAATGCCCCACCTTTATGAACATTGAACCCTGTGTAACGGAGGGGAGCCGGGGTCCTGGCGCACTCTATATAAGCCACCCCCTCCTCTAGGACAAGGGTTCACACTTTCTGTAATTCACATACATATATTCAGTCGACCGCCTCAGGGCTCCAAGACGTAGGGCTGTTACTTCCTCCGAGAAGGGCCTGAACTCGTAAAACTCATGTGTACAACTCCTCCATAGCTAGGATCTTGCCTCTACATTCTCACCCCCTACTCTACTGTCAGTCTTAGAACCACGACACTCCTTCCAGTGATCAGTATGCAATGCATGTGTCCGTGGACATGACAGCTTGTCCATGGAAGTTCAACTACGACGACCATCACGTTTCATCCACTGCCACTCGCGATTCCCATGATGCCGCTCCAACCCACGGCACCACGTCCCCCGACGTGCGCCTCACCCCTCTCAGCCGCATCGCCCCTCTGTCTTTGTGTGCATGACATGTGGGCCACCTTAAATGCGGCGAGCATCAAGTTTCTACCATAGCCACGCGCGATTCCCACGATGCCGCATGAACCCATGACACCACACGTCCCCGACCTGCAGCTCACCCGCCCCTCTGCCTTCGGGAGCATTACATGTGGACCTGCCACCTATCGGGTCCACATGTTATTGACTCAAAGGCAGGTGTAGTAAGGCGTTGAAGCTCAGTCCCGAGGGCCCTGAGAGGGAAATGTAACTCCTATGCCAGGCTGGTGCTACTGCTGCACGAACTCGTGCCAAACTCGAGATTTGTTTCTTTACTATACATGCACACGTCGATTTAATGGACATTGTAATCTCAACATGTGATGGGGAGCTCTAAATTTGAATTTGAAACTTATAAAATGAAAAGATTCAAAACAAAAAAACTGGGAGAGAGGGAGTATATCGTAGGATGTGTCCCATACGAAACAAGTCCCCTGGTTTGTCATCGCGAAGATGCGATTAGAAAGGAGCACAACGTCTTCGTACTCGTACGGCAACAAATCGGCCGCAGACAGCATGGTCCACCTTTGACCGCCATGTGCAAGGTTCGTGCTATCTTATTCAATCTCATCATGGTTCCATCGTACCAATTCATGCGGTGGCCCATTGCATGGATGATCCCAATGTTGGACAAAGGTTCTACGGGAATGGTGTCACCATTGTAAATGTTGTGCAAATTGATGTTGGTACCCTCCCGTACATATGCAAGCCAATCTCCACTCGCACCGAGCCTAACCTATGAAATAGTGGGCAGGGGGAGAATTAGGAAATGGACACGGAAGCAGTCTTTAGAATGCATTTACTATGTGATCAAACTCATTTTACCTGCTCATCGGAGGAAATTCGAGTGCCCCTCAACGCCGGCATCTCAAGGGGCGTCAACTTGCAACTACGGCCATGCCGCGCTGGAGAGACCCCCAAGGAAACATCCTCGTGCGTTCCACGGAACATCAAGATGCATTTGTATGAGTAGTTTATCTTGTGAGAGAAAAGGATGAATGAGGGAAGGCCTCTAGAGATAGAGATAGACACTACTACTACCAATGTGCTGGCCCTTGCGTTGCAATGGATCCAAAGTAGTAGAATAATACTTGTTCACGTGCTTGAAATATAAACACTCTAGTTTTGATATACATGTGCCTGACAGCTTGTCCATGGAAGTTGAACCACGGCGACCATGACATTTCTTGTTTCTACCATTGCCACACCCACACGCGATTCCCATGACGCCGCTCCAACCCTACCTATAAGCACGATGTCCCCCGACGTGGACATGGATCCTCTAACGTGGCTATCACTGCCTTACCCTGCCTTTCCTTCGCTGACAGGTGGGAACCACACTTGGGGGTCCCACATGTCAGCGAAAGAATGGTAGGATTGTTCACGTTAGGGGATCCTCATCCCCCCGACATGTGCCTCATCCCTCTCGGCCCCACTAATGAAGCTATGTACCTAGGGTAGGGTCATGGACCAGTCCAACATACCCTCCCCAAGGACATCTCTACAAAGAATCAGAAGCAGTCGAAGAGAAACCATCATCCACTCGACTGCGGAGACACGCTCACTCGACCACCTTGAAGACACTCGACCACCAAAAGATGAGGAACCCTCCACTCTGCAACGGTCAGGACTTAAACCATAGCATTATGAGCATTTATGACACTTTACTGTAGACGTTACCAGTAACGTCTTTCCTTTATGAGCATTGAACCCTATGTAACGGAGGGGAGCTGGGGTCCTGGTGCACTCTATATAAGCCACCCCCTCCTCTAGGACAAGGGTTTGCATCTTTTTGTAAACTCACAAACACATATAATCCAATCGACCACCTCAGGGCACCGAGACGTAGGGCTGTTACTTCCTTCGAGAAGGGCCTGAACTCGTAAAACTCGTGTGTACAACTCCTTCATAGCTAGGATCTTGCCTCCTCATACTTACCCCCCATTCTACTGTCAGTCAAAGATCCACGACAGTTGGCGCCCACCTTGGGGCAGGTGTCTTAGCGACTTATTGGAGAAGTTGCAATTTTTCCGATCCCCATCATCATGGTTCCAGGCGGAGGTTTGGTTGAGGGCCGCGAGATCCATCTCGACGCGCTCATGTTTGTCGCCGACGACTCCGCTTGGCTTCAGGAGGCACCACTCGACGTCGACGCGCTCCCCGCCCGTGGGGCGATGCACTTTCACGCGTGCGTCCGCGGCGTCCTCCTGTGGCAACCGTCGACCCAGTACCAGTCGACTCCAATAGCTTTCCCCCTCCCTGCGACCCGCCGGAGCAAGCACACTGGCCGGTCGAGGATTCAACGGTGGGTGAAGCATGCTGTGGCCCACCAGTCGGCCACCCCTCAAGTCACGGCGATCAAGCCCAACGAGTCTCTCTACGGCCTGTTTGATCTGTCGACTGGCTCCGTAGAGACTGCATCCGAGTGCGGCAGCAATGACTCAGCAGCGGAAGTCCTGATGGTCAATGAACCACGCGGTCCTCCTAGCTTCAATCGTGAAGACGGAGGTGACGGGAATGGCGATCCATCACACGTTCACGAGGAGTACCGCCCCGAGCCTCTCTCCTCGCAGCAGAGAGAAGAACTTCGTCGTCAAAACATGGATGCCCTGCATACTCCTATAGTTGGAGATACGCCCGAGGCCCAGGCCTTGGAGCAGGCTCGCCTGGCCAATCTGGCTGAGCGCACTCGGCTGGAGAACCTCCAGCGCGCACTTGACGATCGCGCTCATCAACGTGCTCCTGAGTCCAGCCGACGCCAATTTGTCCACCTCCGGCTCAGGTATACCGAACACCGATCCAAAACCTATCAGCTGCTGCCCGGATAGCAGAGTCGATTCAACCTTCCCAGTCAGAAGCTGGCCGAGGTCTGGCGCAGATCAGGGCCTTGTTCCGGGCAGCAGGAGAGCAGAATACGACCGTGTCTCAGTCACGGGATAGGATCCATAGCAGATCTGTGGTCGCAGATACGGTCCAGTCGGCCCATAGCCTGAGATCGCCCCCGAGGCATGAGGGACGTGGAGAGCGGCGTGATTAGTACAGAAACCAGGAGCAGTATGATCGTCGAGCCGATCGCGGTGGTCGCCGTCGAGTTCCCACGCCTCCTCCAAGGAGTGGGTCATACGTGCCGCGGCCACATGAAGACATGCGCCCTAACAGTGTCGGAAGAGGTATTCCAGTCGACCCTAGGGAGCCAGGCTTTGATGCGAGATCTATTCTCGTGCAGGGCTTGGTCGACAGAAACAGAGCTCACTAAGATGGCCATGACGGAGGCCCGCAAACCAGCAATAGGGTGCATGTCTCTGGCCCAGAGTGCTTCAGCAGAGCTATCAGAGCTGCAGTGATTCCCCCCAACTTCAAGTTGGCGACTGGAGTCAGTAAGTTAACCGGAGAGTCCAAGCCTGACACCTGGCTCGAATACTACCAAGTGGCTGTCCAGATTGGTGGCGGCAATGATGAGGTGGCCATGAAACACCTTCCCTGATGTTGGAGGGCTCGGCTAGAGCGTGGCTGAATCAGTTGGCACCTGGCAGCATCTATACTTGGGAAGATCTCGCCCGAGTGTTTGTCAGAACGTTTGAGGGTACTTGCAAACGACCAGCAGGTTTGACAGAATTATAGTGTTGCGTCCAAAAACCGAATGAAACTTTGAGAGATTATATCCAGAGGTGGATCACCCTGCACCACACAGTGGAATATGTGTCTGATCATCAGGCAATTTGTGCTTTCAAGGAAGGCGTCAGATACCGAGAGTTGAATCTGAAATTCGGTCGGACAGGAAACATGACTCTGACTCGGATGATGGAAATTGCCATCAAGTATGCCAATGGTGAAGAGGAAGAGCGACTGCGGAGCAGCAAGCACAAAGCAGTCGCCCACGAAGCCGGAGGAGGAAACTCCAGTCGGAAACAGAAACGCAAGGCCGAACCAGCTGCTCCGGGTGAAGCCTTGGCTGTGGTTCAAGGAAAGTTCAAGGGGAAGCCCAAAGGGCCGTGGAACCCCAAGAAAGTAAAAGATCTAGATGGAAATGACGTGTTGGATCTGCCGTGCCATATCCACACCAAAAAAGACGAAGAAGGTAATTTCATTTACCCAAAGCATACCACTCGACAGTGTCAGCACCTGATCCAGCAGTTCCGAGAGAAACAACCCAAGGAAAAGGAGAAGGAGGCAGACAAGGCTGAGAGTGAAGGAGAAGATGATGATGGTTATCCTCACGTGAATTCCACTCTGATGATTTTTGCTGATGTTGAAAACAAGAGTCGATTGAAAGTCATCAACAGAGAAGTGAACATGGTCGCTCCGGCGACACCCAATTACTTGAAATGGTCGCAGACTGCCATTACATTCGACTAGTCTGATCATCTAGCGCACATCGCCACCCCTGGGAGGCAAGCGCTGGTGGTCGACCCGGTGGTCGAAGGCACTCGACTGACAAAGGTCCTGATGGACGGTGGCAGTGGCCTGAACATTCTGTATGCAGAAACATTGAAAGGAATGGGCATTCCGATGTCCAGACTTAGTGAAAGCCATATGAGTTTCCATGGGGTCATCCCAGGCAAGAAGGCTGCGTCCCTCGGTCAGATTGCACTCGACGTGTTTTTTGGTGATGCCAAAAATTACCGCAAAGAAAAGTTGACGTTTGAAGTCGTGGATTTTCAGAGTGCGTATCATGCAATTCTGGGCAGGCCAGCTTATGCACGATTCATGGCTCGACCTTGTTACGTGTACCTCAAACTGAAGATGCCTGGTCCCAGAGGAGTGATCACTATCTCTGGTAATCAGAAAAAGGCGGAATAGTGCTTCCAGAAGGGCTCAAAGATGGCCGATGCCCAGATGGCCGTAGTAGAATTGCAAGAATACCAGAAAAATGCAGACCCGAGTGACTTACTGCGGGCCAAGAAGCCAGCCACAGATTCAGCATTCCAGTCGTCTGGCGAGACGAAGTCTGTTCACATTCACCCGACGGACCCCAACGCAGCTCCGACCCACATTTCAACCACACTCGACTCCAAATAGGAAGAAGCGCTTATCCAGTTCCTCCGTGAGAACTGGGACATCTTTGCATGGAAGCCTTCTGACATGCTAGGTGTTCCCACGGGACTGGCTGAGCATCATTTGCGAGTCGACCCGAAAGTGAAACTAGTCAAAGAGCATCTCCGATGGTCCGCCGTCCAGAAAAGAAAAGCAATCGGCGAAGGGGTGGCTCGGCTTTTGGCAGCTGAGTTTATCCAAGAGATTTACCACTCCGAGTGGTTAGCCAATGTTGTCATGGTCCCAAAGAAAGATGACTCACTCAGCATGTGCATTGATTTCAAGCATATCAATCGGGCCTGCCCGAAAGATCACTTCCCTCTCCCTCGCATCGATCAGATAGTCGATTCGACTGCTGGGTGCAAGCGTTTGTCCTTTTTGGATGCCTACTCCGGGTACCACCAGATCCGTCTGTACGGACCCGACGAAATAAAGAAACTTTTATCACCCCGTTTGGGTGCTTCTGTTATGTCACAATGCCATTAGGCTTGAAGAATGCCGGAGCCACATTTATGCGGATGATTCAGAAGTGCCCGCTCACTCAGATTAGTCGGAATGTGGAAGCATACATGGATGACATTGTGGTCAAGTCACGTAAAGGTTCTGACCTGCTGACCGACCTCGCTGAAACCGTTGCCAGCCTCCGAAGGTATGATATCAACCTCAATCCATCAAAGTGCACGTTTGGAGTTCCAGGAGGCAAGTTACTCGGTTTTCTTGTTTCCGAACGAGGAATCGATGCTAACCCGGAGAAAGTAGGCGCTATACTCCGAATGAAACGCCCTATGCGTGTGCATGATGTCCAGAAGCTTACTGGTTGCTTGGCCGCCCTAAGTCGATTCATTTCTTGCCTCGGTGAAAAGGCGCTGCCTCTTTACCGACTGATGAAGAAATCAGATAAGTTCGAGTGGACTCTAGAAGCTGATATAGCATTTGCAGAGCTAAAAGCCCTGCTTTCCACCTAGCCGGTGCTTGCTGCTCCAATCAGCAAAGAGCCTCTATTGCTTTATATAGCAGCCACTGGACAAGTCGTCAGTACAGTACTTACGGTCGAGCGGGAAGAAGAAGGAAAAGCATACAAAGTTCAACGCCCAGTTTATTATATTTCTGAAGTCCTGACCCCGTCAAAGCAGAGATATCCTCACTCTCAGAAGCTTGTCTATGGAATTTACATGACCACGAAGAAGGTTGCACACTACTTCTCAGATCACTTTGTTACAGTCGTCAGCGACGCTCCATTGTCAGAGATTCTGCACAATAGGGATGCAACTGGTCAAGTGGCAAAATGGGCGATTGAACTCCTTCCCTTAGATATCAAGTTTGAGGCAAAGAAAGCTATCAAGTCCCAAGCAATAGCAGATTTCCTCGCCGAGTGGATCGAACAACAACTGTCGACTCAAGTTCACTCTCAGCACTAGACCATGTTCTTTGACGGATCCAAGATGTTGAACGGTTCTGGTGCTGGAATAGTTCTGGTATCCCCCCGAGGAGACAAGCTCAGATATGTCCTCCAGATTCACTTTGATTCCTCCAACAATGAAGCAGAATATGAAGCACTCCTGTATGGGTTGCGCATGGCCATCTAACTCGGCGTCCATCGCCTCATGGTCTATGGCGACTCAGATTTGGTAGTTAATCAAGTGATGAAGGAGTGGGACGTCAGAAGTCCAGCCATGACTGGTTACTGCAACACGGTGAGAAAGCTTGAGAAGAAGTTCGAGGGGTTAGAACTCCACCACATCCCCCGATTGAAAAATCAAGTAGCCGATGAATTAGCAAATATAGGTTCCAAGAGAGAAGCCATTCCCAACAATGTGTTCTTGGAGCATATTCACATGCCGACAGTTTAGTAAGACCCTTTCACTGAAGAGCCTCCGCAACCTAAGAGCGCCATGGATCCGACTGAAGTCGAGGTCCCAGCTGTGGTCGACCTGATCATGGAGGTTCTGGCTATTACCCCCGACTGGACGGTGCCCTACATTGCGTACATCCTCAGGAAAGAGCTCCTAGAGGATGAAGAAGAAGCTCGACAGATCGTTCGTCGATCCAAAGCTTTTACTGTGATAAGAGGACAGCTGTTCAGAGAAAGTGTGACTGGTGTCGGTCAGAAGTGCATCACACCAGAAGAAGGTCGAATGATCCTCAATGACATCCACTCGGGGACCTGTGGTCACCATGCGTCCTCTCGGGCCGTCGTGGCTAAAGCATATCGAGCTGGGTTCTATTGGCAACGAGCAAATGAGATGGCGAAAGATATAGTCGACAGATGTGAAGGCTGTCAATTTTACTCCGATATGTCTCACAAGCCAGCGTCAGCCCTGAAGACCATCCCCTCGTCTGGCTCTTTGCTGTTTGGGGACTGGATATGGTTGGACCGCTGAGAACCGGCAAAAGCAGCTTCACTCACGTGCTCGTTGCAGTCGACAAGTTTACCAAATGGATCGAAGCTAAACCTATCAAGAACCTTGACGCTAGCACCGCTGTCAGTTTTATCAGAGAATTGACATTCAGATACGGAGTCCCACACAACATCATCACGGACAACAGATCGAACTTCGATTCCGATGAGTTCAGAGCTTTCTGCGCCTCTCAGGGCACTCGAGTCGACTATGCTTCTGTTGGTCACCCGCAGTCGAACGGACAAGCAGAAAGAGGCAATGGCCTAATTCTCAAAGGACTGAAACCCCGACTGATGCGTGATCTCAAACACGCAGCATGTGCTTGGGTTGATGAACTTCCGTCAGTTCTGTGGGGTTTAAGGACAACTCCTAATCGGTCGACTAGAAGAACTCCTTTCTTCTTAGTCTATGGAGCCGAAGCTGTTCTGCAAAGTGACTTGCTCCACAATGCACCCCGAGTTGAACTCTTCTCCGAAGCGAAAGCAGAGCAGGCCCGACAAGATTCAGTCGATCTCTTAGAGGAGGAAAGAGAGATGGCCTTGATCCGCTCGACCATTTATCAGCATGATTTGCGTTGATTCCACGCCAGGAATGTGAGGGGTCGGGCCTTTCAAGAAGGAGACTTGGTTCTTCGAGTGGATCAGCAGAAACCATACAAGCTCGCTCCAACTTGGGAAGGCCCCTTCATCATCACCAAAGTTCTCCACAACGGAGCATACCATCTTTACAGTATCGAGCATCAGAAAGACGAGCCACGGGCTTGGAACGCGGAACTGCTCCGCCCCTTTTATACTTAAACACCCATTCGAATAAAATGTAATAAGAAACACCTTTTGTAATTCGTTTATCAAAGACAAGAGCTTACGGTTCTCTCATTCAATTGTGTTGTCCTTATTTACTCCCGAAATCCCCCAGTGGGCGGGCTTAGTCGCGAATCCGTTCTACCTAAGTTCGAAAAAATCCTACCGAGTGGAGAGCAATCCTCCCACTTGGGGGCTTAGCTGGAGTCGAGCACTCGCCTAAGTTCTCTCACTAAGAGGCTTAACGGCAGTACAGCACTCGCCTAAGTTTGAAAAAATCCTACCGAGTGGAGAGCAATCCTCCCACTCGGGGGCTTAGCTGCAGTCGAGCACTCGCCTAAGTTCTCTCACTAAGAGGCTTAACGGCAGTCCAACACTCGCCTAAGTTTGAAAAAATCCTACCGAGTGGAGAGCAATCCTCCCACTCGGGGGGCTTAGCTGCAGTCGAGCACTCGCCTAAGTTCTCTCACTAAGAGGCTTAACAGCA
>NC_057812.1:464432381-464432659 GCF_018294505.1 Triticum aestivum | reverse complement strand
AGTTCTTTCACTAAGAGACTTAACGGCAGTCCAGCACTCGCCTAAGTTTAAAAAAATCCTACCGAGTGGAGAGCAATCCTCCCACTCGGGGGGCTTAGCTGCAGTCGAGCACTCACCTAAGTTCTCTCACTAAGAGGCTTAACGGCAGTCCAGCACTCGCCTAAGTTTGAGACCCATCCCCATCCGCAAGGACGACGAGGTGCAAGTCGACTGCAACCTTCTCCTTCGGAGCCGCGGCGCAAATACAACGTCCGCTCCATCCCTATCCGCAAGGACGA
>NC_057812.1:464408222-464431828 GCF_018294505.1 Triticum aestivum | reverse complement strand
AGCTATGGCACAAATACAACGTCCGCTCCATCCCTATCCGCAAGGACGACGAGGTGCAGGTCGACTGCAACCTTCTCCTTCGGAGCTGCGGCACAAATACAACGCCCGCTCCATCCTTATCAGCAAGGACGACGAGGTGTAGGTCAACTGCAACCTTCTCCTTCGGAGCTGCGGCACAAATACAACGTCCGCTCCATCCCTATCCGCAAGGACGATGAGGTGCAGCAAGCAAAGTCCATCCGAAGGCAAACACAAGCACATTCGGAGATAAACCAAATTCAAATAAATCCTAAAAAGGTTCCAAGCAGCAAATCGAAAGTACTCGGGCACCAAGCCCGAAGGAGTTTAACGGTTAGAGAAACCACTCGGCCGGAGGAGGGCTGGCAGGCTCCACAAATGAGTTCAGCTCGATCCCATCAGCGATCCGAGTGGCGGCATCAATGAAAGTCTCCATGAAGGACTGGAAGTCATGCTTTTTGGTGTTAGCGACTTTGATCGCAGCCAGCTTGTCTTCACGAGCCTCCTTGCAATGGACTCGCACCAGGGACAACGCCACATCAGCACCACACTGGGCGGAGGATTTCTTCCATTCTTGCACTCGGTCAGGGATCTCGTTCAGTCGAGGCATCAGAGATTCTAGATCATTCTAAAGCGTCGCCCCGGCCAAAGCGTCGAGTCGATTCGAGAGATAACCTCCTTCAGGCGTGCGAGGTAGCTTGTGGCGCTGGCGATACGGGACTCTAGTTGGAGCATGTTCATCGCAGTTTCGTCGCAGACTAGGGAAGCGATAGGGTCCAGACCCGTCTCGACCCTTCCAGTTTCTTCGTAGAAGTCTTGGCAGAGTTCTGCAGCCAAAAGTCAGTTCATCAACCGAGCAAAATCCGATTGCAAGCATCATCACAGTTGGATTAAAAGAAATACCTTCCAGCGCGAGATAAAGCTTCTTGGCGAGGCTCCTCGGATAAGCTTCTGTGTCATTCCTCTTGCAGATCGCAGACTCCAACTTTTCATTCAGGACGACCTTGTCCTTCTTCAGGCTGGTCACTTCGCGGTTAGCTTCATTAAGAGAAGATTTCAGTTTATTCACCTCTCCTTCAAGCATTCCGATTGAAGCAAGCTTCTTGTCTGCGAGAGCGGTTTTGTCTTGGGCTGCTTTTTGCACGGCGGCGAGGTCCGAGTCCTTCTTGTCCAGAGCCAACTTCATTTTCTCTGCAAAATAAGTAATCGAATCAAAGAAGAGATCAAAGAGATATATTGAAATTCAGTCGACATTCAGTTACCTTCCATACCAGCGGCCTCGTCTTGAGCTTTTTTCAGATTTTGCTGAGCCAATTCCAAGTCTAAGTTGAGTTGCCTCTGCTTCTCTTCGAGTTCAGCAAGCTTGGAAATAAGGGTACAAGACTTCTGCAGAAGGCAAAAGACAGATCAACCGATAGGATCGAAGGCAGTTCATTTCTGAGTGAATAAAACCTAAAGAAGTGGGCAACAAACTGTTCAGACCCCAGTCGACTGCCAGCAGTCGACCGCGGTCTCGGAGACTACACCCAGTGGGTGCACTTGGCGTGCCCCCACCGGTTCTGATCCTACTCGACCGGCCCGCCGGAGTCGAGTGCAAGGAGTAAAAAAAAGAGGAAAAGAGAGAACAATTGCACCGTCAAGAAAGAAGAACTCAGACCACAGTCGACTGCCAGCAGTCAACCGCGGTCTTGGGGACTACACCCAGTGGGTGCACTTAGCGTGCCCCACCAGTTCTGGTCCCACTCGCCCAGACCGAGTGGAAGAACGAAGCTACCAACAACGACAGCGACACCCAGTGGGTGCTCTAATTCTATGCAAACAACAGAAGATTGTGCAGAAGAAGATTTTTCGAGAACAAAAGCAGTCGGAAAGTCTACTCACCTGGACATTGGCCCGAAGGGCGGCACTAGCATCGTAGATAGCCTAACTGCTCTCGTGCACTATCTTCACCCGCTCCATCATCATATCAGCATGTCGGATGGCTTCCGCAGCCGCTTCCGACTGGTTGTCTGGGACGGGGTAGCTGGTGAAAAAGTGTGCAGACGACCCAGGTGCGGCTGCTTGAAGCTCCGTGGTGTGGAGTTGGATAGTTGAAGGAACCATAGGCGCGGTCGACCGTGTGGGATGCCCACTTGGCAAGGGTGCATCAAACATCACAGTGGCCCTGCACGCGTCTTCAGCTTGATGGACGGGAGGCGTTGCAATTGGTTCTTGCCGAGCCACCATGCCAGCTGTTACCTTCTTGCTCTTCCTAGGCTTAGGAGCCACATCTTCGTCGTCGTCCAGAAGATCAATGATGTTGGGTGGAGCTGCAAGACAGAACATTCGACCCTAAGTGAACCACTCGACCCTAAAAGGATCAAGAATCGAAATCGCAAGAGTTCATACCTGGGTTAGAGGTTACCGCATCCTCCATTTCCTCGTCCCGGTACTGGTATGAAGAGGTCCCTGACGTAGCAGCACTACAAAGGCCCGCATTCAATCATTTACACCCAGTTAATCGAATCCACATGAAGGACAAGTCAGATGGTTACCTGGAGATAGTAGGAACGGTCACTTTGATCCTGGGCAAAGCTTTTGGCAGTTTGGAGGAGATGGCTTTCGGCACTTTCGGCATTGGGGGCAGCGCGACCTTAGATTGCTTTGGAGCCTTCTCAGTCGGCGTCGGGGAAGACGTCCTGGGGCGCTTCGAGGACTGCCCGATTGGCGCAGCCACCAAGTCCGGAGCGCTTGCCGGGTCATGAGTGTGCTTGGACCTCCTCTCCCTGCGAGGAGGCGAGTCGACTTCTTCCTCATCAGTCGATTCCTCTCTCTCCTCGTCCTCCTCGGCTTCCGAATGCTCCTCGCCGCTCTCGCCCCCGCTCCCTTCTTCCTCAGCGCCTGGGTCCTGCACTCCGTTGGGCATCGAGTACATTTAAATGAGGACCTGAAAGGATAAAAATCAAAGGAAATTCAGTCAACCACAAATGGGACATCACATGGTGAATCGGAAAGATACTTGATAAAATAGAAACATACTGCTCTGGCTGGTGCGAGTTGTCGAATGGAATCACCCTCCTGGACCCCCGAGGGTTGTCTTTGTTGCCAGTGATTCCCCAACCAGTTCTCCAAGATATCCTCGCTGACCTCCTCCGGGTGGATCTGAGTGGTATCCTCGAGCCTAGAGTACATCCACATCGGATGATCGCGCGCCTGAAGAGGTTGGATGCGTCGACCGAGAAAGACCTCTAGCAGATCCATCTCGGTCACTCCGTCACGGACAAGCTGGACGACCCATTCAACCAGCACCTTGACCCGCGCCTTCTCTTTTGGAACTACCTTCAGGGGAGCAGGCTTCTCCACTCAAGCCAAGGAGAAAGGAGGAAGTCCAGTCGACTGGCCAGGGGTTGGCTGATCCTTGCAGTAGAATCAAGTCGACTGCCAACCCCGGACCGAGTCAGGAAGGATCATGGCCGGGAAAGTACTCTTGCTCCTCATCTGGATCCCCAGACCACCTCACATCTGGATCACCCACGTCCTCTCGTCACTCGACTTGGCCTTTTTGACCAACTGGGAATGGCAAGTGAAGATGTGTTTGAAAAGCCCCCAGTGCGGTCGACATCCCAAGAAGTTTTCGCACATGGACACGAAAGCGGCCAGATAGACTATGGTGTTCGGAGTGAAATGGTGGAGCTGAGCCCCAAAGAAGTTCAAAAAACCCCGGAAGAAAGGGTGGGGAGGCAGTGAGAATCCGCGATCTATGTGGGTTGCGAGGAGGACACACTCACCCTCTCTAGGCTGCGGCTCGGTTTCGTCCCCCGGGAGCCGAGCCGACTTGTAGGGATCAATCCCCCTCCACCAGGTCGTCAAGGTCGTCCTGCGTGATTGCCGAGCGGATCCAGTCGCCCTAGATCCAGCCCGCCGGCAGGACGGACCTCGATGAGGATCCACCCCGGCTGGTCCGCTTGCCCTTCGCCTTCGCGGTCGCTTTCTTCACGCGTTCCAGCGCTGCCGTCTTCTCCTTCCCCATGGTGACGGGTTGAGCTCGAACAGAGGTCCGGCGATGAAGCAGAAGCGAGAGTGGTGGAGAGATCGGGGGAAAGATAAGAGAGAATGGGAGCACGCGGAGCAGAGGCCTGGCCCGAGACCTTTTATAAGGCCTTTCACCGAGTGGCTGACTGGTGGACCCAAGCGATCTAAACAAATCCCGCAACAGTCGCGCGCACGGTATGTGGCGAAAAAGGTGGCGCAGGGATTGAGGAGACTTTCCTAATCCGTCCCGATAACCTCGGTTCCGCCCGTCTGGCGCACTTCCCAAAATTCGAATCCCGCGAGATCCGCGGGGAGCAGACAAACCTGTCAGACTGAAGACAAACACCACCCTCTACATCATCATTCGGAATTTTACCATGAAGGTTCACTCGACAACAACCAAGAAATGGACCAAGGCGATTGAGAAAGGAGTCGACATCGTCACCTCAACTCATTGTTCCAGGACAAGGCATATTCATAGCACAAAGAGTGGGTCGGAAGTGTTCTCAACCCCTTCCTCACTCAAACGCTGATCCATTCGGGGGCTAATGATGAAGCTATGTACCTAGGGTAGGGTCATGGACCAGTCCAACATACCCTCCCCAAGGACATCTCTACAAAGAATCAGAAGCAGTCGAAGAGAAACCATCATCCACTCGACCGCGGAGACGCGCTCACTCGACCACCTTGAAGACACTCGACCACCAGAAGATGAGGAACCCTCCACTCTGCAACGGTCAGGACTTAAACCATAGCATTATGAGCATTTATGACACTTTACTGTAGACGTTACCAGTAACGCCTTTCCTTTATGAGCATTGAACCCTGTGTAACAGAGGGGAGCTGGGGTCCTGGCGCACTCTATATAAGCCACCCCCTCCTCTGGGACAAGGGTTCGCATCTTTTTGTAAACTCACACACACATATAATCCAGTCGACCGCCTCAGGGCACCGAGACGTAGGGCTGTTACTTCCTCCAAGAAGGGCCTGAACTCGTAAAACTCGTGTGTACAAGTCCTTCATAGCTAGGATCTTGCCTCCTCATACTTACCCCCATTCTACTGTCAGTCTTAGATCCACGACACCCACCGCTCCTCTGCCTTTGTGTGCATGACATGCGGGCCAGCTGAACTGCGGTCACCATCAATTTTCTAACACAGCCACACCTGATTGGACGTGGTTTGCCTGCTCCGCTACTGTGCTCTGATACGTCTCCAACGTATCTATAATTTTTGATTGTCCCATGCGATATTATATCCTAATTTGGACATTATTGGGCTTTATTATACAATTTTATATTATTTTTGGGACTAACCTATTAACCAGAGGCCCAGCCCAGAATTGCTGTTTTTTTGCCTATTTCAGAGTTTCATAGAAAAATAATATCAAATGGAGTCCAAACGGAATGAAACCTTCGGGAACGTGATTTTTGGAACGAACATGATCCAGAGGACTTGGACCCTACGTCAAGAAAGCAACCAGGAGGGCACGAGGTAGGGGGCCCACCTACCCCCCAGGCGCGCCCTCCACCCTCGTGGGGCCCATGTTGCTTCACCGACGTACTTCTTCCTCCTATATATACCTACATACCCCCAAACTACCAGATACGGAGCCAAAACCCTAATTCCACCACCGTAACTTTCTGTATCCGTGAGATCCCATCTTGGGGCCTTTTCCGGAGCTCTGCCGGAGGGGGCATCGATCATGGAGGGCTTCTACATCAACACCATAGCCTCTCCGATGAAGTGTGAGTAGTTTACTTCAGACCTTCGGGTCCATAGTTATTAGCTAGATGGCTTCTTCTCTCTTTTTGGATCTCAATACAAAGTTCTCCCCCTCTCCTGTGGAGATCTATTCGATGTAATCTTCTTTTGCGGTGTGTTTGTTGAGATCGATGAATTGTGGGTTTATGATCAAGTTTATCTATGAACAATATTTGAATCTTCTCTGAATTCTTTTATGTATGATTGGTTATCTTTGCAAGTCTCTTCGAATTATCAGTTTGGTTTGGCCTACTAGATTGATCTTTCTTGCAATGGGAGAAGTGCTTAGCTTTGGGTTCAATCTTGCGGTGTCCTTTCCCAGTGACAGTAGGGGCAGCAAGGCATGTATTGTATTGTTGCCATCGAGGATAACAAAATGGGGTTTATTTCATATTGCATGAGTTTATCCCTCTACATCATGTCATCTTGCTTAAAGCGTTACTCTGTTCTTTTGAACTTAATACTCTAGATGCATGCTGGATAGCGGTCGATGTGTGGAGTAATAGTAGTAGATGCAGGCAGGAGTCGGTCTACTTGTCTCGGACGTGATGCCTATATACATGATCATACCTAGATATTCTCATAAGTATGCTCAATTCTGTCAATTGCTCAACAGTAATTTGTTTACCCACCGTAATACTTATGCTCTCGAGAGAAGCCACTAGTGAAACCTATGGCCCCCGGCTCTATTCTCCATCATATTTATCTCCATCAACAAGCTATTTCCTTTTCCGTTTATTTTGCCTTCTTTACTTTGCATCTTTATCATAAAAATACCAAAAATATTATCTTATCATATATATCAGATCTCACTTTCGTAAGTGACCGTGAAGGGATTGACAACCCCTTTATTACGTTGGTTGCGAGGATTTTATTTGTTTGTGTAGGTGCGAGGGACTCGTGCGTGGGCTCCTACTGGATTGATACCTTGGTTCTCAAAAACCGAGGGAAATACTTACGCTACTTTGCTGCATCACCCTTTCCTCTTCAAGGGAAAACCAATGCAGTGCTCAAGAGGTAGCAAGAAGGATTTCTAGCGCCGTTGCCGGGGAGTCTACGCAAAAGTCAACATACCAAGTACCCATCACAAACCCTTATCTCCCACATTACATTATTTTCCATTTTCCTCTTGTTTTCCTCTCCCCCACTTCACCCTTTCCGTTTTATTAGCCCTCTCTCTCCGTCCTCCTTCTCTTTCTCTATTTGCCTCTTTTTGCCCGTCTCTTGTTTGCTTGTGTGTTGGATTGCTTGCTTGTCATGATGGCTCAAGATAATACCAAATTGTGCGACTTTACTAATACAAACAACAAATGATTTTATTAGCACTCTGATTGCTCCTCTTACCGATGCCGTATCTTGTGAAATTAATACTGCTTTGTTGGATCTTGTCATTTTCCGGCCTTCCTAGTGAAGATGCCGCTACCCATCTAAACAACTTTGTTGATTTGTGGGATATGCAAAAGAAGAAAGATGTGGACAATGATATTGTTAAATTGAGGCTATTTCCTTTTTCACTTAGAGATCGTGCTAAAGCTTGGTTTTCGTCTTTGCCTAAAAATAGTATTGATTCGTGGAATAAGTGCAAAGATGCTTTTATCTCTAAGTATTTTCCTCCCGCTAAGATCATCTCTCTTAGAAATGATATCATGAATTTTAAGCAACTTGATCATGAACATGTTGCACAAGCTTGGGAGAGGATGAAATTAATGATACGTAATTGCCCTACACATGGTTTGAATTTATGGATGATTATACAAATTTTTTATGCCGGATTGAATTTTGCTTCTAGAAATCTTTTAGATTCGGCCGCGGGAGGCACTTTTATGGAAATCACTTTAGGAGAAGCTACTAAACTCCTAGATAATATTATGGTTAATTATTCTCAATGGCACACTGAAAGATCTACTAATAAGAAAGTGCATGCGATAGAAGAAATTAATGTTTTGAGTGGAAAGATGGATGAACTTATGAAATTATTTGCTAATAAAAGTGTTTCTTCTGATCCTAATGATATGCCTTTGTCTACTTTAATTGAGAATAATAATGAATCTATGGATGTGAATTTTGTTGGTAGGAATAATTTTGGTAACAACGCGTATAGAGGAAACTTTAATCCTAGGCCATATCCTAGTAATTCCTCTAATAATGGTAATTCCTACAACAATTCTTATGGAAATTTTAATAAGATACCCTCTGATTTTGAATCTAATATTAAATAATTTATTACTTCGCAAAAGAATTTCAATGCTTTGATTGAAGAAATATTGCTTAAGATTGATGAGTTGGCTAGGAATGTTGATATAATTTCTCTTGATATTGATTCTTTGAAACTTAGATCTATTCCACCTAAGCATGATATCAATGAGTCTCTCAAAGCCATGAGAATTTCCATTGATGAGTGCAAAGAAAGAACCGCTAGGATGCATGCTAAGAAAGATTGCTTTATAAAAGCGTGTTCTTCTAGTTTTCCATGATAATAAATATGAAGATCTAAAAGTTATTGATGTGTCCCTTATTAAATCTTTGTTTTGCAATATGAATCTTGATAATTATGGGACTGAATATGATCCACCTTTACCTAGAAGGCTTCCAAAAATTCGGAGTCTTTAGATCTTGATGCTAAAATTGTTAAAAGTGGGATTGAAGAGGTTAAAACTTTAAATATCAATGAACCCACTATTTTGGATTTCAAGGAATTTAATTATGATAATTTCTCTTTTATATATTGTATTTCCTTGTTACAATCCGTGCTAAATTCTCCTCATGCTTATAGTCAAAATAAAGCCTTTACCAAACATATCGTTGATGCTTTGATGTAATCTTATGAAGAAAAACTTGAGTTGGAAGTTTCTATCCCTAGAAAACATTATGATGAGTGGGAACCTACTATTAAAATTAAAACTAAAGATCATTAATGCTATGCTTTGTGTGATTTGGGTGCTAGTGTTTCCATGATTCTGAAGACTTTGTGTGATTTGCTAGGTTTCCGTGATTTTGATGATTTCTCTTTAAACTTGCACCTTGCGGATACAACTATTAAGAAACCTATGGGAAGAATTAATGATGTTCTTATTGTTGCAAATAGGAATTATGTGCCCGTAGATTTTATTGTTCTTGACATAGATTACAATCCTTCATGTCCTATTATTCTTGGTAGACCTTTCCTTAGAACGATTGGTGCAATTATTGATATGAAGGAAGGGAATATTATATTCCAATTTCCATTAAGGAAAGGCATGGAACACTTCTCTAGAAAGAAAATTAAATTACCATATGAATCTATTATGAGATCCACTTGTGGATTGCCTACCAAAGATGGCAACACCTAAATCTATCCTTGCTTTTATGCCTAGCTAGGGGTGTTAAACGATAGCGCTTGTTGGGAGGCAACCCAATTTTATTTTTATTCCTTGCTTTTTGCTCCTGTTTAGTAATAAATAATTTATCTATACTCTGTTTTTTTGTGTGTTTTTTGTTTAATTAGTGTTTGTGCCAAGTAGAACCGTTGAGAAGACTTGGGGAAAGTCTTTTTAATCTTGCTGTAAAAAAACAGAAACTTTAGCCTTCACGAGAATTGCTGCCATTTCTATTTGGAAAGTGATATTTAGTTAATTATTTTTGAAGATGATTAATAGATAAATTCCGCTCGTCCAGCAATTTATTTTAGAATTTTTGGGGTTCTAGAACTTGCGTTAGCTACAGATTACTACAGACTGTTCTGTTTTTGACAGATTCTGTTTTTCATGTGTTGTTTGCTAATTTTCATGAATCTATGGCTAGTAAAATAGTTTATAAACCATAGAGAAGTTGGAATACAGTAGGTTTAACACCAATATAAATAAAGAAAAGTTCATGACATTACCTTGAAGTGGTGTTTTGTTTTCTTTCGCTAACGGAGCTCATGAGATTTTCTACTTTAAGTTTTGTGTTGTGAAGTTTTCAAGTTTTGGGTGAAAGATTTGATGGATTATGGAACAAGGAGTGACAAGAGCCTAAGATTGGGGATGCCCATGGCACCCCAAGATAATCTAAGGACAAATAAAAGCCCAAGTTTGGGGATGCCCCGAAAGGCATCCCCTCTTTCGTCTACTTCTATCGGTAACTTTACTTGGAGCTATATTTTTATTTACCACATGATATGTGTTTTGCTTGGAGAGTCTTGTATTATTTGAGTCTTTATTTGTTAGTTTTCCACAATCATCCTTGCTGTACACACCTTTTGAGATAGACACACATGATTCGGAAATTGTTAGAATACTCTATGTGCTTCACTTATATCTTTTGAGTTATATAGTTTTTTGCTCTAGTGCTTCACTTATATCTTTTAGGGCATGGTGGTGGATTTCTTATAGAAACTATTTTTCTCTCATGCTTCACTTAGATTATTTTGAGAGTCCTACAAAACAGCATGGTAATTTGCTTTAATTATGTTAGGCATTCAAGATTTTTTTTTCTTATGAGTGTGTTGAATACTATGAGAAGTTTGATACTTGATAATTGTTTTGAGATATGGAAATGGTGATATTAGAGTCGTGCTAGTTGAGTAGTTGTGAATTTGAGAAATGCTTGTGTTGAAGTTTTTGATTCCCGTAGCATGCATGTATGGTGAACCGTTATGTGAAGAAGTTGGAGCATGATTTATTTATTGATTGTCTTCCTTATGAGTGGCGGTCGGGGACGAGCGATGGTCTTTTCTTACCAATCTATCCCCCTAGGAGCATGTGTGTAGTACTTTGCTTCGATAACTAATAGATTTTTGCAATAATTATTTGAGTTCTTTATGACTAATGTCGAGTCCATGGATTATACGCACTCTCACCCTTCCACCATTGCTAGACTCTCAAATACCGCACACCTTTCGCCGGTATCATACACCCACCAAATACCTTCCTCAAAACAGCCACCATACCTACCTATCATGGCATTTCCATAGCCATTCCGAGATATATTGCCATGCAACTTTCCACCGTTCCGTTTACTATGAAACGCTCCATCATTTTCATATTGCTTTGCATGATCATGTAGTTGACATTTTAGTTGTGGCAAAGCCACCGTTCATAATTCTTTCGTACAAGTCACTCATGCATCATTGCTATCCCGGTATACCGCTAGAGGCATTCATATAGAGTCATACTTTGTTCTAGTATCGAGTTGTAATCATTGAGTTGTAAATAAATAGAAGTGTGATGACCATCATTCATAGAGTATTGTCCCAAAAAAAAGGGAAAAGGCCAAATAAAAAAATTAAATAAGGAAGGCCCAAAAATATATATAAAAAGGGACAATACTACTATCCTTTTTTTCCACACTTGTGCTTCAAAGTAGCACCATGATCTTCATGATAGAGAGTCTCCTATGTTATCACTTTCATATACTAGTGGGAATTTTTCATTATAGAACTTGGCTTGTATATTCCAATAATGGGCTTCCTCAAAATGCCCTAGGTCTTCGTGAGCAAGCGAGTTGGATACACACCCACTTAGTTCTTTTTGTTGAGCTTTCATATACTTATAGCTCTAGTGCATCCGCTGCATGGCAATCCCTACTCACTCACATTGATATCTATTAATGGGCATCTCCATAGCCCGTTGATACGCCTAGTTGATGTGAGACTATCTTCTCCCTTTTTGCCTTCTCCACAACCACCATTCTATTCCACATATAGTGCTATGTCCATGGCTCACGCTCATGTATTGCGTGAAGATTGAAAAAGTTTGAGAACACCAAAAGTATGAAACAATTGCTTGGCTTGTCATCGGGGTTGTGCATGATTTAAATACTTTGTGTGGTGAAGATGGAGCATAGCCAGACTATATGATTTTGTAGGGATAACTTTCTTTGACCATGTTATTTTGAATAGACATAATTGCTTAGTTAGTATGCTTGAAGTATTATTATTTCTATGTCAATATTGCACTTTTGTCTTGAATCTTTCGGATCTGAATATTCATACCACAATTAAGAGAATTACATTGAAATTATGCCAGGTAGCATTCCACATCAAAAATTCTATTTTTATCATTTGCCTACTCGAGGACGAGCAAGAATTAAGCTTGGGGATGCTTGATACGTCTCCAACGTATCTATAATTTTTGATTGTTCCATGCTATATTATATCCTGTTTTGTACATTATTGGGATTTATTATACACTTCTATATTATTTTTGGGACTAACCTATTAACCAGAGGCCCAGCCCATAATTGCCGTTTTTTGCCTATTTCAAAGTTTCACAGAAAAAGAATATCAAACAGAGTCCAAACGGAATGAAACCTTCAGGAACGTGATTTTCGGAACGAACATGATCCAGAGGACTTGGACCCTACGTCAAGAAAGCAACCAGGAGGGCACGAGGTAGGGGGCACGCCTACCCCCAGGCGCGCCCTCCACCCTCATGGGGCCCATGTTGCTCCACCGACGTACTTCTTCCTCCTATATATACCTACGTACCCCCAAACTACCAGATATGGAGCCAAAACCCTAATTCCACCACCGTAACTTTCTGTATCCGTGAGATCCCATCTTGGGGCCTTTTCCGGAGCTCCGCCGGAGGGGGCATCGATCACGGAGGGCTTCTACATCAACACCATAGCCTCTCTATTGAAGTGTGAGTAGTTTAATTCAGACCTTCGGGTCCATAAGTTATTAGCTAGATGGCTTCTTCTCTCGTTTTGGATCTCAATACAAAGTTCTCCCCCTCTCTTGTGGAGATCTATTTGATGTAATCTTGTTTTGCGGTGTGTTTGTTGAGACCAATGAATTGTGGGTTTATGACCACATTTATCTATGAACAATATTTGAATCTTCTTTGTATTCTTTTATGTATGATTGGTTATCTTTGCAAGTCTCTTCAAATTATCAGTTTGGTTTGGCCTACTAGATTGATCTTTCTTGCAATGGGAGAAGTGCTTAGCTTTGGGTTCAATCTTGCGGTGTCCTTTCCCAGTGACAGTAGGGGCAGCAAGGCACGTATTGTATTGTTGCCATCAAGGATAACAAAATGGGGTTTATTTCATATTGCATGAGTTTATCCCTCTACATCATGTCATCTTGCTTAAAGCGTTACTCTGTTCTTTTGAACTTAATATTCTAGATGCATGCTGGATAGCGGTCGATGTGTGGAGTAATGGTAGTAGATGCAGGTAGGAGTCGGTCTACTTGTCTCGGACGTGATGCCTATATACATGATCATACCTAGATATTCTCATAACTATGGTCAATTCGGCCAATTGCTCAATAGTAATTTGTTTACCCACCGAAATACTTATGCTCTCGAGAGAAGCCACTAGTGAAACCTATGGCCCCCGGGTCTATTCTCCATCATATTAATCTCCGTCAACAAGCTATTTCCTTTTCTGTTTATTTTGCTTTCTTTACTTTGCATCTTTATCATAAAAATACCAAAAATATTATCTTATCATATATATCAGATCTCACTTTCGTAAGTAACCATGAAGGGATTGACAACCCCTTTATTGCGTTGGTTGCGAGGATTTTATTTGTTTGTGTAGGTGCGAGGGACTCGTGCGTGGCATCCTACTGGATTGATACCTTGGTTCTCAAAAACTGAGGGAAATACTTATGCTACTTTGCTGCATCACTATTTCCTCTTCAAGGGAAAACCAACGTAGTGCTCAAGAGGTAGCATGCTCCGATCCGTACTCCCGCACCATCGAATTTTCATCCAGCGGCTGTGACACATTTCTTCTCGGGCATCAATCCTTAGCTGGAGTACTTCTGTACTATAGGTAGTACCCGCCGGTGTGGCCATCTACGCCTCGTAATGCCCCGACCTCTAGCTGTGACACCCTCGCCACGGCCACGCCACCACCGGCCGGTTCATCTCGAACGAGTGAGTCGCGAACCACACCACCACCATGAGAATGACATGTGGGCCAGCCGCATTTAAGGTCTGCATGTCATTGACTCATAAGCCGGGCACTAAGCCACTGAAGTTCAGTCCCGTGGGCCCCGAGAGGGAAATGTAACTCCTGCGGTAAGCCTTGTGGTGCTCCCGCAGTACGAGGTCGTGCCAAACCCGGAATTTGTTTCTTACTACTACTACTCCCAACTACTAGTAAGGTACACATGCATTGCACGCATGAGATTCTGGTGGTTTGTGCATTATGCTTCTACATGTGGAGTCTTCTAGACTCTACATGTGGCAAAATCTGGTGGAATGTAGATGATATCCAACGACCAGTAGTGCTCAGATTTTCCATCTTTGTACCGTCGGATTGGCTTCATCCAACGACCAACTTTCAAAGTTATCCACACACTATTTAGGAGTATAGATGTTTGGTTTGCAGCCTAAGGTTGCCACGCCTAAGCTTAGGTGTGCCACAAGTGTGTTTGGTTGCGTTCTCGTCTCAGCATAGTTGTTCCCTCTTCATGCATGCTCAACTCAACACCCCTATTCATGTATGCTCTCTTCATGTATGCTTCTAGTGTATTTGTGCTAAGCTAGTGTGGACTCATGCACCCTCCATACACTCTACCAAACACCCAAAAGTGGGTCGAGAAGGGAACTCTTGGGATCATGCACCCTTCATACACCCTACCAAACACACCAGGCATGTGTTTGGTTCATTGCTACACTTGTGGCTTGCCACACTTTTCTAGCTATATGGTCCACATGTCATAGACTCAACTTCTTGCCAAATCTTGCCACACTTGTGGTGGCCATTTTGTTAGCCACATTTTTTGTGGCAGACACACTTTGCCTAAGCTTAGTTGTGGCAAAGTTAGTCATGAATGAAGTTCAACCATGGAGTCTTCTAGATTCTACATGTGGCAGGATCTGGTGGAATGTAGATGATATCCAACGGCCAGTAGTGCTCGGATTTGCCATCTTTGTACTGTCGGATGGCTTCATCCACTGACCAACTTTCAAAGTTATTCACACACTATATAGGGGGTATAGATATAGATGTGCCGGCCCGTTGCAATGGATCCAAAGTATATCTATTTAGTGGAGTGCACTCTAAACACATTATCTATTTATTTTTCTCTAACCTTTCGTAGCCATGCAACCAAGCCACATAAGCTTCATGGGTTCCCCCCACATCATATTATTCATACTATGTTGACTGAAAAACAGATAAATCACCCAAAACAAGATCTTCCCATTTTTTGTTCCTACGATGCTATGCCGTGCACGTACCTACTAGTTGTATAGTGGTAGTACTAGTTGTATAGTACAAACTTGGTACTAGTAGGAGTAGAGTAGTATGGAATGCTCCTACTCTATCAACGAGCCCCATCTGACACCAAATTTCTTGGCTTCCGTGCTATAGCTAGATCTTCCCCACGTTTCTGTTTTCTAACCCGGTAGTGGGCGGGGTGCGGTTTGCCAATAGTCGGTTTGCTCAACGGCGGTCCCACACGAAAGTGAAAATGCTAGGCAACACGCCTTCCCTAAGCTATGTGTCGTGCCGGACGGGCCGTGGAGTACTCCCGATTCTCGGGCGTGTGTGTGTGTGTGTGTGGGGGGGGGGGTGACGCGAACACGACATGCCTTTTCCTTTTACTAGCAATGTGCCCGTGCGTTGCAACGGATCCAAAGTAGTAGAATAGTAGTACTTGTTCACAAACTTGAAAGAAATCACTCTTGTTTTAATATACTCCTAATATATTACTCCCTACGTTCCTAAATATTTGTCTTTTTAGAGATTTCAAATGGACTATCACATATGGATTATATAGACATATTTTGAAGTGTAGATTCACTCATTTTGCTCTGTATGTAGTCACTTATTGAAATCTCTAGAAAGACAAATATTTAAGAACGGAGGGAGTACTTTTCACTCAAAATATATTTCTCAGGCTATTTGATGAGGTGAGGGAGGGATGTGGTTACTTTCAAGATAATAAGGGCTTTTATGCAAATTCGAGCAAAGAAGTGGGCTATTGTTGCAAAAATGCCACAACTTACCTCACAACCGTTAGATGCAGATCTAATGGTCAAAAACGATGGATGTCAGACACACCACCATCACCAACTGAGTCTTTTATAGGAGTAGGAGTAGTGAAACATGTATAAATTGTAACATTTTGGTTCTGCTCCTTGGCACGATCGATAGTATAAATAACGATTGGAAATGCTAGGGCGGGGCTATTTCTGCCAGATAAGCAGGGTACGTAGTAGCTAGGTTGGTGCATCGTTGGTTTGGTCACACGCGGTCCAACATGTTCTAGTGTTTCTAGCAAGATGCCCGCGTGTTGCATGAAGTTGATGGAAAAGGTAAACACAACCTATAAATTGATGGATGGAGTACTAGTTACAGTGATGCATATAATTAAGCAAAGGGATCGCACATGTCGGTATTGACTGGAACGAGAATGCAACAGCACAATAAGAATTAAGGCCACGATGATGATGCGATCGCAGTGGTGGTTACAGAAGGCAAGAAGAAAGATGCATCCATCAATGTACGACCGCCTCCTCCTCCTCAACTTAGTGCACTGGGCCACCGACCGGCGGCTAAGGAGCGGTGGCTTTTGTGGCGAGGTCGAGGTGCTTCTCAGCAAAGGCATCCAAGGCTTCCAGCCGGTTGAGGAAGGCCAACGTCGTAGCGTCCTTGTCAGGACCCCGACTCGATGTCACATTGATCTAGCCGGTAACACCTCATATCACTTTGCGGCCTCACGCACGGTATCCCCACGGGTGTCGCCTTACCTTTGCCCGGGACTGTTTGCGCCTTTTGGCTCACGTATATGATAGTGTCGCTAGCATCCATATGATAAGGAGCCCGGGCTGACATGACTAATCGTAAATCCAAAGTGGCACAGACTTACAGGGACAGGCATCCATGACCCAGCTTCGAACGTGTCGGTCATCAGCAAGTGGGTCCGGGCTGTAGCACTGGGCTAGCAGGACTCCGGTAAACCGGGCTGTAGCGGGCTAACAGGACTCCGGTACTCAATGCGTGACATTTCCCCGAAGGGACAGACACAGGAACGAAGAAGGACACATGCCGGCCAGCCTAAGTGTTCCAGAGCAGTAGCAAGCTACCATGGCTCAGCGGTAACACTAGGAGACATTTCCCGGTAAGAGAGGCTACTAAAGATAAACAACTAGATAGTCAGATCCCACACATACCAAGCATTTCAATCATACACACAATATGCTCGATATGTGCAAATACAACGAAGCATCACAACATGGCTCTACGACACAAGTACTTTATTTAAGGCTCAGAGAGCCATACATAACATACACAAAGGTACGGGTCCCACGACCCAGCATTCAAGTCATACAGTCATACAAACCAGCAGCGGAAGTAACTTGTCTGAGTACAGACAACTAGTAAAATAAAAGAGGCTTGGAAAGCCTAGCTATACTACGTGGTCCTTCACAAGCTCGGGATCACCACCTGGGCCTTTAGCCTACTCGTTGATGTCAACGTCTACGTAGAACCCATCAGAAGGGGTTGCAGCGTCTTCTGTAAAAATGTAAATTATAGCAACATGAGTACAAAGGTACTCAGCAAGACTTACATCAGGTCCTACATACATGCATATTATCAAGAAGGGTTGGTGGAGTTGTTGCAGCAAGCTAGCTTTGACTCTTGGCTAGGCTAACCTACGAGACTCCAACTTGAAATGGTTTTGCGCACACGAGTCCACTACTCACCAATTCAATACACTACCGAGGATCCACCTCCGTCTTCCTACGGAAGAGCCATCCTCGGCACTCACACTTATCTTGAGGCTTTTAGTAGTTTCCATTTACTTGTCTATGAACTGTATAGGCAACCAAGTAGTCCTTTACCGCGGACGCGGCTATTCGAATAGATCATGATAACCCTGCAGGGGTGTACTTCTTCATACATGTTTCCACCACTTAGCGCCTGCACACGACATGTGCTCGGCAGACTTCAAGCGAAAGCCGACGTGGGTGTAGACCACGACCTACCTAAACACCTAAGCCTCTAGTCCAGGTTTATCGCCTATCCAGGTTCCATCCGCAGGGAGTCCGGCCGAGGTTTCCCATACGGCCCCGAACGATGTGAACAGGGTTCCCGAGATACCTAACGGGTATTCGGTACACCGTGCCACGTACCTACCGCATCACAGCCCACCCCTACGGTCAGCGCTGTCCACGGCCTCCAGTAGGCTACAAACACCAGAAACTACTTGCAACTCCTGGACAGAGAGCTAGGGTGATTAAGAAGTCGAGCAGGGTCATATTTCAGGGCCCAATGCATGGTAGTAGCTGTATCTTAAATCACACATACAGATCTCAGTGCTTAAGGTCGGCTTCAATGAAACAACCCACCATGTACTCCTACATGGCCTCTCATCGATACCTTTACCAAAACGTGTTCACCACACCACTCTCATTACCGACATAATCATTTCACTCTAGCCCATCACCCAGATGAACCAGACCTGACACGACTCTAAGCATAGCAGGCATAGCAAGGTAGGAACAACACATACATATGGCTCAATCAACTCCTACACATGCTAGTGGGTTTCATCTAGTTACTGTGGCAATGACAGGTCATGCAGAGGAAATGGGTTCAACTACCGTAGCACACAACAGTTTGAAACACGTTGTCTTAATGCAGTAAAAGAGAGCAGGAGCGAGAACATGGGATTGTATCGATATGATCAAATGGTTGGTTGCTTGCCTGATGGTTCGATGCACTGATACGGTTCTTCGTTAGGGTAATCACGATACTCCTCGGAGATAGAACCTGTCGCAAGGGACACCGATACACAACCATCACCAAACAATGTGCAACAATATGATGCATGCATGAAACATGGCAATATGAGTGTGTTGGGCTAATGCAACTAGAACCAGAGGGGTTTGAACCAATTTGAATCAAAGATTCAAATTTCAAACTCAAACATGGCCTTTTAAGGTGCTTTTCCTTGTTTTGCATTAAACATCAAGTTAACTTGTTTAGTCATGCATGAAAATAGTACAGATGGATAGATTGGATTTTTCCGATCATTTTTCATATATAATTTGTCTGATTTGGAGTTACAGAATAAAAGTTATGAATTTTTGAAATTTAAATTATATTCTGGAATTTCCTATATTAGAATAATTCCAGAAAATCATTAATGCGTCAGCCTGACGTCAGTGTGACGTCAGCAGGTCAACGGAACATGTCAGGGTCAAACCTGACAGTGGGTCCCGCATGTTAGGGTGATTATTTTAACTAAAGTTTAATTAAAACTAATCCTGTTTAATTAACAGGGCTGGGCCCCACCTGTCATTGACTCAGGGGAGTCAACGAGGGCCCACCCGTGGTCAAAGTCAATGCCAGCGGCGCCGGCGTTTAGCCGCCGGCGAGCCCGACGCGGCGGCGGGAGTGGTTTTGGCCGTTTCGGCCACCAAATGGGTCGCGGAGACCACCGGAGTGGAGCTGAGGACAAGCCGCAACTCTTGGTGGAGTCCGTTGGGGTCGGGGTGGCCGGAGTTGGCGCCGGCGATGACTTTGGCGGCCACCGGGGTTCGGCCGAAGATGAACTTGGCGCTAGAGGGGTCGGTGAGGCTCGGGGAGTGGCTAGCTAGGTGCTGCGGGACTCGGTGAGTAAGATGGACACCAGCTTGTGGCCGGAGGGTGGCCGGAAGCACGTCGGCGACGAGATCCGCGGCGGTGTGGGCGTGTGATCCTCGTGCGGTGGCTACACGGCTCGGGAACGAGAGAGGGAAGGTCGGAGGAGTAGCTAGGCTCACAGCGCTCCCGTAGAGGCCACCGACGGGGTCGGGGACGAGCTGAGGCGGCGACGGCGTTGAAGGGGATCTCTGGCGACGGCGAGCTCGGGCGAGGTCGGTGCGGTGGTCTCGGGCCGCTCGAGCACACGGGGCTCGGCTAGCTCGATGAAGTGGACGGCGGCGAAGCTCCTGGACACGGTGGCACGGCGTGGGGTGGACGGAGGGCGTGGCTACGGCGAGGGGGTGGCGGCGATGGCGTCGGCCATGGCTGGGGCGTCCGAGGGGGAGGAGCTGGAGAGGAGAGGGGGTGTCTGGGGGGTTCGGGGGAGAGAGGGAGGCCGGTTCACGGCGTTAGCCGGGCGAGGGAGGCGGCGAGGCGGCGAGCAGGTGCGTGGCACCCATGCGGTGCTCGCCGTCGAGCACCTGCCTACCTGCCTGGCCGGCAAGCAGCTCGCTGGCGCGGTGCTGGGCTGGGCCGGCAGGTGGGCCGGGTGCTGGGCACCAGGTAAGCTTTTCCCCTTTTCTTTCTGTTTTCTGTTTTTTTAATACTTTTGCAACTTTGTTGAATTTAATAAAATACTTAGGCAACTCCAAAAATCACCAAACTACTCCTGGTCCATAGTTGGATTATTTCCAACATGAAACATTTTAGTTTGGAGATATTTGAGCATTTAAATATTTTATATAATTTTAAATGCCCAAATTCAAATATTTATGATTTAATTCAAAAACCCTAGGCTGGCCTAGAAAAATGTGCACCACTTTTGGCAGAGGTTCTGAACCAAGACAAAAATGATGGGCATTTTAGAAGGGCATTTCAGGTTCATTGAAAATTATTTTTAGTAACCCTAGTTGGTTTCAGAGGGGGCTGGGGGTTCTGTCATCCCCATTTCAGGTTTCTGATGAAAAAGTAAACATGATGCAACACTCTAATGCATGGCTAACTAGGATGTGACAGTCCTCACTGGCCTTGTAGATACCTATGTACACGATTTGCTCGTACACGTGGATGTGTAGGTCGACGAATTCTTGCAGGGCGAGGCGCCTCACGGCGAGCGCGACCTCCAGGTGGACATTCTTCATGGCGACGGCGGGCAGTCGCAGGGCCACCAGTGCTTGAAAGAGGTTCCGACCATGGAGGCCGATTAGGGTGGCAGGCAATGAGGAGCCTGGGCGCTCGGGCTGGAGGAGTACGGCGATGTGGTCCGCGAGCTTCTTGAGGACAATGAACTTGTTGGTGGTGGCAGCGATCATCTGGTCCAACTGAGAGTCGTAGTTGGCGTCGATGGTGGCCATCCACTAGCCGGTCTCCAACACCGTCTGGAGACGATCCTCGGTGCCATGCCGCAGGCCGACGTCGTGGACCATCTGGCACAGTTGCTGGCCGTTCGCGTGCATCGCCGCCATGGGCCTGTAGTGAGCTCTTTTGCGCTTAGTGTAGGTGCTTAGGCAAATGCTTATGTGCGTACGATGTGGTAGATGCATTGGAATGGAGGGGCGCCTTTATATGAGGGCAAACTGCATTGCATTCACATCATGCGCCTCTTTTCCCGGTCCTCCTCCCATTACTTCCCTCATGCATTAATTGAAGGAGAATGCATTGGCCGTTCAACATTTCGGGAACCGCTACTCCCTCCCTCATCTGCATTAAAGCCGTATCAGGAACTGCGCTTCCCGCTATCAAATCAAATAGTACTGCGCCACCCGCTGCACGCCCGGCTGAACACGCCTCCTCGCCTCCATTAAACCCGCATGCAAACTGAGAAACCTACTCCGGCCACACGTCTATTCATGAGCGGGCCGGAATTAAACGCAACACCAGCCGAGCTCCTCTCGTCCGCCCTCAGTTTAAACGAGGCTAGACGCCGGCCAAGCTCCTACCGTCCGCCCTCTATTTACACGAGGCCAGACAGACAGCGGGCAAGAATTTCACCCCTCCGCCGCTCCCCTATCTCCTCCTTCACCATTTTCTCCACTCTTCCGATGGCTTCCGAGGAGCCATCCTTCGGCATATTACCCGGCTGGGTGGCCCGCCGAGCCCTCCGGATACGGGCGAGGCCGCTCGGTGCTTCACCAACCTCGCTTGGCCCGACGGAGCCAGTTGCCACCCCAAGCAGGCGCGTGGTTCAGCAACTCGCCGCTCCAGTTCAGCTCGATGAGGAGTGGCGAGTTGTTCCACGTCGGCACGGCGGCGAGCACACCGGTATGGGCATCATCACTGCCGCGTCATACCGCGCCACCAGTGTCTGTGGGCGTGCCTCCTGTGCTAGCGGCAACGCCATGCAGGCAGAGACAGAAGCCAAGTGCGTGGAGAGCGACGAGTCGGTGGCCAGCTTCTCCGTGTCCGCCGCCATCATCGAGGAGAAGTAGAACACGGGAGGTCGCCGCCACTAGGGTCCCATGAAGGCCGCCGCCGAGGCGACGACTGCGCATTCAGGTGGTTTCTTTGCTGCTTCGTCTCTTCCGAGGACCTTCGTCGAGCCCGCAAGTGTCTGCCGGACATGAGGAAGACAAAGGGATCCACGGGCGGCCATTTAGATTATGTACTCCCTCTCCAGCTGGCGGGAAATATCTGTTCTAAGAATGGATAAATTGTATGTATCTATAACTAAATAAGTCTAGATGCATCCATTTCTAGGACAAGTATTTCCGGACGGAGGGAGTATTAATTATACCAAGATAGCCGGATTGGCACCGCTTAGTTCATGTAAATGTAATGAAATCCATCATGTTTATATGAAGATCCGGCTTTTTTATACAAAATCCTTCATGCTTATATGAAATCAGTCCGTGTTTGCACGAATTTCATCTGGTTGGTTAGAGTTGTGAAAATGTATGCCGTTGGCGTTTGATGTCATCCTCCACGGAAGGAAGCGGGAGGAAATTTGCCGGCTGCCGTTGGAGATGCTCTTATGCTGGAAATAATAGAGTGACATCCAATCCATTTGAGTTAATTGCGTGTATGATTGTCCCTCTATAAAAAGTTAATTGCATATACAGTTTACACGTGACTTGCAGGGTGGCTACAACTTCGTACAAAAAGTTAAAAAGAAACATGTCCATCCGTAATCTTGTATTCTAAGTACTCTGTGGGTTCCACTTTCAGTACAGTAGTGAAAGAAGCATATATTAAATAAGTAATATATAATATAAAATTCTAAAGTTAAAGACAGAATTCGAACTCATGTCATCGCGTTGCGAGCATCCGACGCTAACCAGTCCAGCACATTTTTGTTGTAGACCATGCTGGAGATATATCTCCATGTCTACTCTTATACTCCATCCATTCCTAAATACTCCCTCCATTCCCAAATATAAGACCTTTTAGGGATTACACTATAGACTATATACGGAGCAAAATGAGTGAATCTACACTCTAAAGTATGTCTATATACATCCATATGTAGTTTATAGTAGAATCTCTAAAAGGTCTTATATTTAGGAAAGGAGGGAGTATTTGTCTTTTTCAGATTTCAAATGGACTACCACATACGGATGTGTATGTAGACATATTTTAGAGTGTAGATTCACTAATTTGGCTCCATATGTAGTCACTTGTTGAAATCTCTAAAAAGACAAATATTTAGGAATAGAGGGAGTAGAAAACAGAGTTGGCGATGAAGGTGTGCGTGCCATCCTGCAATATAGGCCGTTGGATTTATATCTAACGGGAAACTATGGCAATTTTGCAAAAATATACCCACACCCCTCTCCACGTTCGTAAATACGGCCTTCCCCCATTCATCCGTTTCTCTCACAAGATAAACTACTCATACAAATGCATCTTGATGTTCCGTGCAACGCACGGGCATCTAGCTAGTTTCTTTTAAAATAGTTACTGCGATAATTGGGTTGAAGTGATATATTTTATGTCTGCCCCGAATGATTGCAGATTCACTAGTAGTAACAAAGAAAAGGTTGCCTTGTTAATTAACAGAAAACAAGGTGAAAACTATCACATGAGGCCGGTAAAAACGAGGTACACTGGGTTCAGCGTCATCGTCACTACAGCTGTGCGCGCGCGAGAAGTCTACATATCGAGGGGGCTACTGAGCGAGGCACAAAGACACAATGTTCGAGAGAGAAACCAATTAACAGATTACGATCAGATCGAGTTGTCACCCTTTTGCTGTCATTG
>NC_057812.1:464375143-464407784 GCF_018294505.1 Triticum aestivum | reverse complement strand
TCTACTCTTATAGAAAACAAAGTTGGTGATGATGGTGTTCCTGCCATCCTGCAATATAGGCCATCCGATTCATATCCGACGGATAGGAAGGAAACTATGGTAATTTTGCAAAAAGATACTCACACCCCTCTCCGCATTTGCAAATAAGGCATTCCCTCGTTCATCCTTTTCTCCCACAAGATAAACTACTCATACAAATGCATCTTGATGTTCCGTGCAATGCATGGGCATCTTGCTAGTAGGGAGAAGGAGTTTGTGTGACACATATCTAGCTATATTAAGGGATAGGTAGATAGCATTTTTGCGAGGCATACTTAAAGCATCACGAAGATAAACAAAATAGTGTGCATGCAAATGCAAGCGTGTGTGTGTGTGTGAGAGAGAGAGAAATCTCAAAACAAAAGGTGCTCTGCTGGAATCCCATTGTATGTATTCATATGGTTCTGGAACTTGAGTTAACCTTATGCATATGTGTGTGAGACATTATTATACTTTGAGACATTAGTGGCTGTGGGTGGGCGGAATTAAAGGGGTGAGCGTGTTCGACAGAGAGAGCGTGTGTGTTTCTGTGTGAGAGACTTGTAGGACGGGGTAGAAAGACGGATTCTAACCTTAACAGAGGGAGAGAAATACACAAAGTGCGCGTGTGTGATTCCGATGCCCACAGGGAAATGCGATATGCATGCGTGTGAGAGAGATTGCACAGTTCATTCACGTATCACTATCTAGCGATCGTGGACATGCATCGCTTGAACATAAATCAATATCTACTTCGTATCGCGGCCAAAGGTACAATATTGATTCAACGCTATAAAGATTGGACACTCACGTATCACATTTTTTTCTATTTAAATAAACCTTTTCAGTTGTGCATGCCAAAGTTACAGTGATGTTTCTTCAAACAACCAATGTAGCTATCATGTACATGCACCATTGTTACTCTTGTATTCAAAATCATTAGTCTTGGATGATTTAAGGTTCTATTATGAATTAATATATGTAATATTCATATATGAATTCAACGGGTACGCAATTTATGAAATGGGGGCTATGTAATCATATGAGGTAACACTTTTAAGTAGCGGACTACAATATCCATTTCTTTTTGTGCGCCTCTACACTAACACGTCAATGCATTATGTTTAAAGTAAATAACCAATTGCACTAAATTATCTATTTACACGAGAAATACATAGGCTGAGCATTTGATCCCTTTTTTGTGAACGCGCCACTACACCCGTACGATTGGTCGCGCCCGTGTGAACGTCCAAGTTATCGGGGCATCATCCCGACTTATTGTCTTTTTTCTGGGGTGGACTTCACACTAGTTATTAACTGCTGATGCGTGCCCCGTGTACACAGTCTCGCATGACCTTCCCGCTAGCACGGTCCAAAATTAATTGAAACTGGATACGAACAATCCCGTGGGCGGCAAAATCTCCCGCCTCCTTCTAAAATTTCCGCCACCTTAGTCTTTAGCATGCGAAATTCCCCTTTTGTCCTTGGTGCACGGAGACCAATAGTTACAATACCGCCCTCATCTACATAATAGGTCGGGGCTGCTTTGGTAACTTCCGGTTCCCCCCACTACACGGCACCCCCATTTCCTCGCCCCCTCCCGCAAAACGACTAACTCCACATCACCAGAGCATCTTACATCACGCCGTCCGCACTTCATCGGCCTTTCTCCCCTCCCCTCTCGAAACCCTAGACTGCTCATCCACCGGTGTACCAGAGCCCATTCACTGCCAGCGGCGTCCACCTCACTGGATCTGCTTCTGCGGCCGCATCTACCCTGCCCACCTCCCCTAGAAACAAGTAGACTGCTCATCCACCATTGTACAACATCCCATTCAGTGTCGGCCTTGTCCACGATGCTAGATCTGCATCGCCGGTACTCTTGTCAACCGCAGCGCATCTGCAGCGGCTCATTCGTACTCCCCACCGGAGACACTTCGTCCACACACCCCCGGAGCTGCCCCATCGACGCCCCCGTCGATAGCCTATGATCCTCTTTGCCGACACCGTCCTCAACCCTACCGGAGCCGCTTCGCCGACACCATTGTCACCCCCACCGGAGTAGCTTTGCCTATACCATTCTCTACCCTACCGGGGCCGCTTTGCGAACTCACAAGTCCACGGCCTCAGATCTGCTTCCTCGCACCCTCATCCAACCTACCGGAGCAACTTCTGACGCCTCGTCTGCGGCCGCAGTTCCGCATCATCGACACCATCCTTAACCCAACCACCGGAGCAGCTTCACCTACTCCCTCGTCCATGGACACAGATCCACTTTGCCCACACCGTAGTCCACCCTACCGGAGCCGCTCCACAAACACCCTACTCGACGGTTCTAGATCTCCTTACCGGACCCCGACAGCCAGCGCAACGTCATCACCCTTGACGTTTCTAACCTGATTCCCACCGTCTGGTAAGATGCCAAGCACCCGCCACGGCCTAGGTACTTGTCACCTTTAAACCCGTCCAGCATCACCTGCCCGATGTACTTCAAATATACTAACAGGTCGATGTTACCTGTTATGCAGCTGGCAAAAACTACAAGGACGATGTTTCTTCTAGATCTAACAGCTTGGCCAACCAAGATCCTGCACTGAGGCATTGCTATGATCTTGTAAGTGCGTCTCTCTCTTGTATTGTTCTATGCCTGCCAGCGTGCTTTGCTAGGATTTTCGACTAGTAATCCCTTTGTGCAGACAATGATTTCTACTACTGGCTGCTAAATTAGATATGTAGATGTCATACATGATACTACCTCGTACCTCCGTTCCTAAATATAAGTATTTCTAGAGATTCCACTATAGGCTACATACGGAGCAAAATGAGTGAATCTACACTCGAAAATGCATCTATATACATCTGTATGTGGTCCATACTAGAATCTCTACAAAGACATATATTTAGGAACAGAGGCAGTACATTACACAAAATCGTAGGTGGTATGTAGGAATTCCAGTGCACTACATTAGGCTCCCTTAGAGTGCCTGCTAGTCCAGCACACAGAGTCATGGCTAGTTTATGCTACGCACACAATCATTAATTGGTGGTTTAAATATGCGCAAGGGATATGCAATGTATTATCATGTAGAGATGTCTGAAATTAGTCGTGTCAACTTGCAGATAGGGTTACACAATGAGAAAGTATAAGATGTATGTGGCAATTTCATGGAACATCGCAAAAAAGGAGAGGCAGCAGTGAGCCTATACAGTGTGCTATGGTACGTCACTCCTCCATTGCAATCGTCGCGACATATTATTTGTATGTCGGTTCTATTGGCCAAGTTTCTTAGGGACAATTATTACGAGTTATCCTAAGAAAATAAGCACCTGTGAATATAAGCTCCATGTAATAAGCCAACCAATTCTTTTTATTGCGTTTTCAACTTATCTTTGGTATGATCAGTGAAAAGTCTAGATTGCATTATATTTTTTCATTTTGCTGCCCATATGAAAATTAATTTGACTTGCAAACATCACAAATTGAACCCAGTGCAGTAATTATTATGATAGGAAAACAGACCATCACTATTTGCTCAAAATGCAAATACGAAGATACCATCTACTTTGGTCAATGTTTTCCATAGAGATCCCATTGCCTAATTTAAACAAAGAATGCATGACCCACATTTAAATGAAGAACAATTATTTATTGAAATTCGATGGTCCAAGTGGCTGGTTATTATCATATAGCAGCACCACCTGAAACCATCATATAGCAGCAACAGCTCATAGCAACTCATCATACAGCAGCAGCAACAGTGTGCAATTCATCATATACTAGCAACAACTCATAGCAATTCATCATATAGCAGCAACAGGAGCAGCTCATAGCAATTCATCATATAGCATCAGGAGGAGGAGCTCATAGCAACTCATCATACAGCAGCAGCAGGAGTAGCTCATAGCAATTCATCATATAGCATCAGCAGGAGAATCTCATAGCAATTCATCATACAGCAGGAGCAGGAGCAGCTTATAACAACTCATCATATAGCAGCAGCAACTCATAGCAATTCATCATATAGCAGCAGCTCATAGCAATTCATTATATAGCAGCAGCAGCTCATAGCAATTCATCATATAGTAGCTGCAGGAGCAGCTCATAGCAATTCATCATATAGCAGCAGCTCATAGCAATTCATCATATAGCAGCAGTAGCTCATAGAAATTCATCATATAGTAGCTGTAGGAGCAGCTCATAGCAATGCATCATATAGCAGCAGAAGCAGCTCATAGCAATTCATTGTATAGTGGATCAGAATGAAAATTTGGCAAAAAAATCAGAGGAGATCCTCACCTTGTTGGATGAGCTCATCCTTCAACAACACCTCAAGGCCACGACCTGGGAGGTGGGGAGGGGGAATAAGGTGCCTTCTGCCGAAGTGTGGCATTAGCCGTAGTTGTGCAGCGCCTGCGGGAGTAGTGCGCTGGACGAACCACAGTGGAGCAGCTGCTGGAGACCATGCGAATGAGGGGCGGCACCAGAGGGAGGAGCAGCCAAGGAGATTTACCCCTACCCACTGGCCATGTAGCCTAGCTGGATAGAGCATCATCGAGGACCAGGCAAGATGGGACCAGTGGCGACAACTCGCTGGAGGAACCCTAGTGCTACAGGCAGGGGATCGAGGTAGAGGGAAAGGGGAGAGGATATGCAAGCGAACAGGGCAATGAACGCTTGCGTGTTTGTTTTTACTTGAGGGTGAGGTGTGACGCGGGCGTCAGCAGTTGAATTTTGAGTGTAATATAGGCAGACAACAGAGTCATTTCACTATTCCCCTTCCCTTCAATTTTTAGTGAGGTTCTACCTGAAACACCCCCCCTCCAAAGCGAAATTAGTTAAGCCCAAGCCCATAACTCAAAAATGACTTCTTTACATCTTTTATGGCTTATATTGACAATAAGCCCTGAAAAGGCGGAACAGAACTGGCCCTTAACCTGTAATTCAATTGTGCGTGCAATGATGAATCACTCCTGCTTGCTATAGTGTACATTTAAGCATCATCATACATGGCATAACCTAATACATGTGCATTCCATTGTAGAATCTAGAATATGCAATGTTTATGTTAGTTCATACGTTGCACATGATGTTTAAATGCCCCTTAAATCTGGTCAGTCAAGTGATGGTCTTTAAGCCTCCTTCTTTGCTTCTTTTCTTGATATGTAAGATTTGCTCACACATCTGTTCAACTGCTTGTTTGCATCAGCCAGCCATACTAGGACTATTTGCTTTGATTACTTGTTGTTCTTGACCTAACACTCTAAGAGAGCTTGTCAACGATTTAAACACTAAGGGCTGCTGTAGTGGGGCCTTTTCTAACTCATAGGTGACATAAAGGTTTGGCTGTACACTAAAGTAGGCTCTCCAAGAGTACCTGGAGATCCAGTTCGAAGGTATGCCTAGTTTTTACATAGTGCAGACATAGTAAATGCTCATTTCATTGTGTGCAAGTGCAAGAGATGCGGCATGTTTCATTATGTGATGTTGTTTTGTTATAATCTCATCCTTTCGTGTTCACAGACTGGAAACTATGCATATTTATCTTCCAAGGAGACGAGTAACTAGTTTGTGTCACCTTGCAGAGGGGGTGCAATGAAGATAAGATTGAGGATTTCCAAGTACAAGATGTTAGGAAGGAGCCTTGCAAGAGAAGTAGGATCTACGTTGAGCCTCTTCAACCTATTAAGGTAAGTCACTGTATCCAACTCAACAGTTCAATTCCTTGTTTGTTTCAGGCATAGTTAATTTGCTCTTTTCAATTGCTTTATTTGTCCTCAGTTAATGAGATGCCCAAAGGATGATGCCTGATGTTGGGTACTTGTATAACTATTAGTTGACATAATTAAAGGCCTTACCATTTAATTACTCCGTCGAAGTGTGCCTGAAGCTTTGAAGTCTATTAACCAACTATTATTGCATGAGGCTCACAATCTAGTTTATACTAGGCTAATGATTGCATAGTTTTGCTTGCTGTAGTATGTTTGTATGAAACCCTCTGCTGTTCATTATGCTCCCTAAGACTTTAATTGAGCTACAGAATGGCCAACTGCTTGCTTACTTCTACGCAATGTGCTGTCTAAATTTGTAACTTGTCTGTGTTTTGGATTGGGCCCCAACATCATGCTCCTCTGGTGAGCTAAGAGAGATTTCTGTATGCAGGCTACATAGACTACCTTTTTTTTATAATTTTTAAAATATCACTTGCTTATGCTTCATGACATGTAACATTATTGTTAGTCCTGTTTTGCCATGTACAAAATAGTCTGCCTTGCTCGCTTCACTGTTGTAACTATATTTTTGCCCTAGTCATGTGTACTTATAGAAACATTTCAGGATGAGGTGACATCAACACAAAAATCTACAAGCAGTGCGGCATGGCCGTCACCGAATGATTTGGAATTGGAATGTGCTGATGTTCTCGAGCATCAACTAGAGGTGGCAAGACAACGTGTACATGATTCTCAATGTACAATCAACAAGTTGAGACTAGACATGCATGTGTTAGATGCAGGAGTCAAAAAAAATGAAACAAGACACTGAGGTAACAACGAAGGAATTGGAGATTTTGCAGACTGAAATTTGTGCTATCTAAATCCGGCCAATCCTATTTTCTAAAGAGATTATAGTTCAAATTGTAAGTTATGTTGATGCGCGTCCATGATGTAGGAGCTGTATTTGCCTAGTGTATGTAATTTGCTGTTTGTGTATGCTTTATTATCACTGGTGCCGAACCATAATGCCCAGTGGCTATAATCGGCTGTAATTTCTTTATTGTATAGTGCAGGATTATTCTACGTTTCTATGCCTTAGTCTCTTTATTGTATAGTGTATGTTTTTAGAGGTGATAGTATAGAGTAGGATAATTCTTTGAATATGCTATATCGTTCAAACGGGGGCCAACTCGCCCAAACATTGCAGTGACCATGGCCCTCCACATGCCGTACGATCCATGGGCCATCTACAGGACGGACGATCCATGGCCTTCTATGGCTGTTGGATCCATGGGCCTTCTATGGGCTGTCGGGTCCATGGGCCTTCTATGGACCATCGGATCCATGGGCCTTCTATGGGCCGTCAGATCAATGGGCCTTCTATGGGCCATCGGATCAATGGGCCTTCTATGGGCTGTCGGATCCATGGGCCTTCTATGGGCCATCGGATCAATGGGCGTTCTATGGGCCATCGGATCAATGGGCCTTCTACGGGCCGTCTCATCTATGGGCCTTGTACGGGCCGTATAAGGGGCCGTAAACGGGCTAGAGTGGAAATCGTACATTTTATGGGTTGACCATAATGGGCCATTAATAAGCCGTATTTGATGATGCTATGAAAATGGCCCAACAGATTAACAGGCCACAAACGGGCCGACTGTATCCACGGGCTGAATTTGGCCCACAAGAAGAAAAGACTAGTAACTGGCCATCAGTAACTGAATGCTAGAAATGAGCCCAAGAATAAATGGGCCCTGAGAAGGCCGAAAGGTAACATGGGCTGGAAACGACCCAATGGAATAATGTGCCGCTAATGGGTATAAAGCGATACACTTCTCATTATGGATAGGTTTCACCACGGGCCGTTAATGGGCCAAGAGTTACAAAGGGACTCATATGGGCCGAAATACGTCATGGACCATACATGGGCCGGAAGTTACAACTGGCTGGAATCATATTCGACGGCCCAGATGACGCTACTGGGCCTAATTCCAGTAGGCCATAACGGGCCGTGAGTTAGTGGGCTTTAAATGGGCTATATGCGAACATGCCGTTAAGAGGCTTTCCATGGGCCGACCCGCCACCTTTTGACCAAGTCAAACGGGCCGGCCTTTTCACAGGAATGGGCCTGTGTTGGGCCATGCCATGTGTCGATGTATCATAGGCGCCTTGGGTCCAATGATTGGATGACATCTGTCCCAACGGTGAGCCGACACGTGTTTCCTCCAGCCAATGATGATTTTACACGTGGAAAATCCCCATTTGTCGGGGCTGTTAACGGGTTATCGGATCCAAAATCGGACCCGATAGCTTAACAGCGTTCCGTTACGGTGGATGCCATGTGTCGGTCACCCTTGACGAAAGCACTTCTGTGACGCGCGATTTATCGTCATGGATGAAAGTGCTAGTGATCGACTAGAGGTGGGGGGGGGGTGAATAGGCGATTTTTATGAAAGTCTTCAAAAACATGGAAGTTTTGAAGACAAACGATAGAAATAAACCTATTACCATGCAGCGGAAGGTAGACTACACTAAGCAAGCCATAGTCAAGTATTCAATGAAATGAAAGCACAAAAACTAATAGCAGCTAGGTAGTATAGATCAGGATGGAAGATAGTATGAAGCCAATCAGAACAAGCAGTCACACAGTGAAGACAAATAGATAATGCAAACATGCAATGACTTCACAAGGACCAATCTGCAAATAAAGAGATGGGAAGGATAGAACCAGTGGCTCGTTGAAGACAATGATTTGTTGGACCAGTTCCAGTTGCTGTGACAACTGTATGTCTGGTTAGGGAGGCTGAGATTCAACTCAAAAGACCGCGTATTCACCTTATTCCCATTGAGCTAAGGATACCCAGTCCTCGCCCAATCACTCTGGTAAGTCTTCAAGGTAGACTTCCAAACCTTCACAGACTTCGTTCACCGACGATCCACAATGACTCTTGGATGCTCAGAACGCGACGCCTAACCGACTGGAGGATTCACAGTCCTCAAGTGTAATAAGTCTTCAGATCACACAGACAGGAAGACTTCAGTGATGCCTAACACTCTTTGTCTCTAGGTGTTTAGGGCTTTGTCCTCGTAAGGAATTCTCTCTCAAAGGCTTCGAGGTGGGTTGCTCTCAAACGACAAAAGCCGTACACTAACTCTGAGCAGCCAACCAATTTATGGTGTAGGGGGTGGGCTATTTATAGCCACTAGGCAACCCAACCTGATTTGTCCGAAATGACCCTGGGTCACTAAGGAACTGACACGTGTTCCAATGGTCAGATTTCAAACACACACGGCAACTTTACTTGGGCTACAAGCAAAGCTGACTTATCTAGCTCTGGATAAGATTTGCTCTCATTGTCTTCGCTTGAAGACATAGGATTTTGGTTAAGCATCACTTCAGTCATTCTGACTGGTTCACTTGGACCCCACTTAACAGTATGGTGGTTCCTATGACTCAACAAAGAAGAAAATGAAACAACGAAACAACTGAGTCTTCGCTCTCCATAGTCTTCACACAATGTCTTCTCTTGTCATAGTCTTCAATGTGAATACCTTCACGTACCACCTTTGTCTTCAATGTCTTCATACATTTTTAGGGGTAATCTCCGGTAGGTAAACCGAATCAGTGAGGGACTACTACCTGTGTTATCCTGCAATTCTCATAAACACATTAGTCCCTCAACCTGGTTTGTCGTCAATACTTCAAAACCAACTAGGGGTGGCACTAGATGCACTTATAATCTTCCCCGTTTTTAGTGATTGATGACAAACTGGTTGAAGTTTTCAACGGGGATAAAGGTATGTGAAATTGTAAAGGATTTAAGTATTGTCTTCGTAAGTAGCAGGAAGGCTCCCCCTGAAGATGTGCATATAATATTTTGCTTTTGAATGCAAATGCACATGGCGGGTTGTACTTGCGGAGCTACTCTTCTACTTATGAAGACAGTTCATCATGCATGTAATGATATAATGAAGATAATGACATGCATAATGAAAAATGGACGTGTGCAAAATGACTTCGTGCGAATTTATCGTCGCACATGCGGAATTTATCATCGCATCACATAGTGTCGAAAAAGGTAGCAGACGACCATCAAGTTTAAGTGTTACAACTCAAAAACGAACCAAATGTATCAAAAGCGAGAGTTGTAAGCACTTGGCAAATGTATAGCAACCAGTAAAGCAACCACCCATATGGACCCGCTTGAAGACTATCAACTCATATGCTTCTCCCCCTTTTGTCAGTAAGGACCAAAAAGGTTTGAAGACATAGAGCGCCTACTCGTTCCCATGAGGTGCAGGTGAAGCAGCAGGGTCATCGTTGAGGTTCGGTGGTGTAGAAGAACTCGGTGCGGTGTCGACACGCGCTGAAGTTGGAGGAGGTGAAGTGGAATCATCTTGGTCATCGATGACTCTGGCATTCACCATCGCAGCTGAGGACGAATAGTCAGAGTCTTCAAGTGAGGGAGTCCGACGCAAGTGAGCATTCCTTGGAGGAGTTGAGTCAAACTTGAATCTTTCTGTGAAGCCATCGTCTTGCAGATCAGCTTCAGCACTAAGCAATGTCAAACTCTTCCAAGACCTCCGACAGGTTTCATGTGTAACAAAGGCATTCTTGGTGGCAAGATTGTGGATGCGATTGACGTCCACCAAGAGGCTTTGCATCTGACGCTTAAGCCAGTTGTGATGCTTATCCTATTTCTGATGTAGCGCAACGAGAAGCTCTCAGTCATTGAGAAGACGAGATCGCTTCCGAGGCCTTTGGGCAATGGTGCTTTCAGTGGCGTCAGTTTGAGCGCGAGGGGCACGTGTGTTACCAGCTTAGGGATAAACATGAGAGACTGCCTGAACTCCTTCAATGGGCTGGGTGAAGCTTTGACGATCAACATTGTGAAGATAAATCGGATCCTTAGCAGGCTCTGGGTAAATAGCTTCAACAGACAGATCAACCTCTGGCAAGAATACAAGATGATTGCACGCAGACGGCTGATAGTTGAAGAATGAGTGAAGCTTGGTAAGATGCATTACCCATGGAGCATAGAACTTCAGACCAAAAATGTCGGAGCCAGATGCAGCCAATTGCCTGATGAAGAAGTCTTGAGCATTGAAGCTAATGCCATTGAAGATATAGAAAACCAAAGTCTTCATTGCTCCTTCAAGCTTCACTGCAGATGAATGTCATTTGACAAGCCATAGAGTTTTTCTGATGATATGGTAAATGGTGCGAGGCAGATACTCTAGGTCTTCAACAAAGAGTTCAGATGGGTATTCAGCGTCGTGAGGCAAAGGCTTCATCATGCTCAGCATTTGACTCATGTTGGGTTCTGGCTTCTGAAAAATGCTCTCCAAAGCATTCTGGTGTTGTTGACAACCTGGTTCATAGTATTCACCAGGAGTGGGTAGGGCTGTGAGCTCAATGATATCAAGAGCTTTGGCTTCATGATGGGCATTGCCTGTCATCCACTCAAGGACCCAAGTCTTTGGATCCATGTTGTAGCCTCGAATGTGAAGAGTTGCATAAAACTATAATAGAAGCTCTTCATTCCAGTGTTCCTTGTCTGTGACAAATTGCAGGAGTCCAGCGTCTCTGAAGCAATCCAACGCTTCTTCTAGACAGGGCAGGCCAGCTATAGCTTCAGTGTCGAGACGCATATGTGGAAATATGTGCCCTTGATTGTATAAGACGCATGAATAGTAGCTGCGCTGCTGATAGCTCTAGAACCGATCCGATGAAATGCGAGGTTTGGAGTAAGGGTTCTTGGCGCTGTTGAAGAAGGTGTTATGTGCCACGAAGCCATTCACATTGAAGACCCCAGGTGAGGTTGCAGTGCCTGGGAATCTTGGAAGTCTTGGCTTGGGCTTCTGGACTTGAGGCCTGTGCTTGACATGATAGTCAAATTGTGGACCCATAGCAGGTGGAGGAACCAGAATGGGCCATTGGACCATAACAGGCTGACCACGATCAAATGCCAGCTCAACAGTATGAGGTCTTGGAGGGGGTACAGGAGCATGGGCATTTTCATTGACATGGGCTGCAAGTGGCACAATAGCTTGAGGAGGAATGATTACGTCTGGTGTAGTATTGGCTTCAGGCAGCGGATTTGCTTCGGGTCCTGCATTGGCTTCAGGTGCATTCACTTCTGGCACCACATTGGCTTCAGGCGCCACATTAGCTTCAGCCATGACAACGTCATTGGCTTCTGTGTTAATGTTGGTGGCCACCTCAGTATTGGTAACCTCCACTTCAGGAGCTGGAGGGTCGGACACGTTCTCCTCGAGAACAACTTCAGGGTTGGACGGGGGTGTAGCAACTCTTTCTTCATCACATGGTTCTACTTCTTCATCGGTTGATGCAGCCGGAATATCTTCAGCCGTTTTGGCTTCAGACTCAGAGACATTCACAGTTGGAGTGGCTTCTGGGAACACTTGACGTGCAACAGATTGGTGATGCATTTCTCCTTCTGGAACGCTTGGAAGAGTGACTTGGGGCCTTGGTCCTTTGTGAAGCCTGCGTAACGCTGGCGACGCCTGTGGAGATGGAGTTGGCTGGGCCTCAAAGTCATCGTCATCTTGCACTGGTGAGGTGACTTGTGGTTGGGGAGTACTTGGGGTGTCTTGTTGTTGTGGGTGATCAGCCCATGATGCATCCTGAGCAGTTGGCGTCAGAGGACGACCAATGCTGATGAGCTCACTGTGCGTGAGCACATGCAATGATACCAAATTGTGCTCGATCTGAGGAAGGACTTCATCATCTTCAACATTCTCGTGAGGACCAATGTCTTCAGCTGTGGTGGGGTCAACAGCTGGATTATCTTCAGCTTCAGGAGCCTCTGTGGAAGCAGGCTCATGAACTATCAACTGGCGCTCTTGATGTTCAGAAGCAGGACGAGCCACTGAGATTGGCTCGACAACAAGGGGCTCTGTGGGAGCAGCCCGGTCTCTCTTCTTTGTTTTCCTTTTCTTGGTTGGGGGAGCATCATCAGTGGTGGCTTTGGTCTTGCGCTTTCTGGCTTTAGCTTCATCTGCTCTAGTTTTCTTGAATTCTGAAGCCACTGTGGGGACCTTAGGCTTCGAGCCTGTCATACTGGCTGGGAAGACAATGCGAGGTTCTTCCTGCCTTGATGCTTCTGGTTCTGCCATAGCTGGCTTCTTCTTCTTCTTGGCAGCCATTCTGGGGTCGATGCCTGGTCGCCCCAAGGCCTTGCGCTTTTCAGCTTCATTGTAGCCTTGAACACATTTGGCAGCAAGATTCTTCATGCGCTCACGAGAACCTTTTGCTTCTTCTCGTTTCTTGTGGAATGCCTCCTTGAGCTCATGCATCATGACCTTGAAGTTTTGAATGTCTTCAACATTGAGCTTGGCCATGTGCTTCTTGAACTGAGCCTTTTCATAATCGATCTTATGCTTCAGCTCAACAATTTTCTGAGCTAGAGCTAGCTCAGGAGCAATGGCTCCGTGGAAGGAGACGCTGAGGCCAATTGGAAGCTGAAGATCATCAAAGCTGACATTTGGCTGTCAAACCACTCATCAATAAACTTGTTTAAGATTTCCACATCAAAGAGAGGAAGATCATTGAAGATTTACGCCTCTTGCTTGCTCTTGATCAACTACTCAAGAGCGTCATCGCAAGATCGTCGTCGCTGGACAGATCAATGGCGTCATTCTCGTTTCTCAAAACAGCAGCAGGGGTCAGTGCTTGACCAGTGGGTTGCATGGGCTTTTTCGACTTGGCAGACTTGGAGATGCGTGAGAGATCTTCAGACTGCACACTGACTTCAGGAGGTGCAGTGGCTAGAGGCTTCGCCCGTGAGACCTTTGGTGTAGATGAGGGCTTTGAAGCCTTTGGTACTGAAGAGGGCTTTGAAGCCTTGGGTTTCATTTGCTTCACAGGCTTCAGTGGTGCAAGCGCTTCATCAGAATCAGCGTCGTCTGCAGGTTGATCCACGTCTGCCCCTTGAACCTTTATGTGAGTGATGAGACCTTCTAAGTTGTAGAAGGGCCCAACCAGATTGGGTTTAGCTTCGCGTGTGCCATCAGCACGTGGCACAGAGGGGCCTGGGTTGAAGTCTAATCCCAGAGACTTCTTGTTTTCCTTGGACGAGTTCTTTGCAAACTGATAGTTGCGCTTGAAGAGATTATCTTCTCGACACCATAACAGAGAGGATGGGTCAGCATTAGCAGACTGAGGTCCACGAATCATGCAGGGGTAGAAGCCTTGAGCAATAGCTTCGGACTTCGACTTGGGCTGAAGGCCTTTGTATATTATATCTCCCCAGGGGCCCTTGATGGCACTCTTCTCAGCATATTCGTCGGTGATGAATCTGTACTTGAACCATTCCTCTGCCCAATGTCTTCGAATCCATTGGATTCGGTTCTTGCATTCTCCATAGGTCTCTTCTGGATCTGACTTGTATAGCTCATAGAGATCCGGTGGCAGGTCCTTAGCAGTGTTTCCACGACGCTGTCTGCCGCCCTTCCTGACTGATTTTTCTGTTGCCATGAAGTTTAGACTGAAAGGCTTCAACATTGCCAAAGTCTTCCATCTACTGGTCAGACAAGAACTGGCTTCAGGAGAATTTTGTATGATGCTATAAGAACTCTGCAAATGAATGCAGACTATGAGAACCAAGGGATTCTCCCACGGACATGTACCTGTGACAATATTAGAGGTGCGAGGGAAGGGGAAGAGGTCATATGCATTCTCAGAAGATTTTGAAGATAAATCAGTTTAGAAGACATTGACCTCATAGTGCGAAGACATTCACTCATATGTAGAGAGTTGGTTCCAGATCTGTACGAATCCATGAATACGTACAAGTGAGGAATCTAACTACTTTGTGAAGCACAAGTGAACATACTAGGCATGCTATGAGATGCAGAATGAGATAGATCCAACTTGTGGGAACAGAAACCACTTGTGGTTGAAAAGGATGAATCTATCAGATCAAAAAGACTGTAAAAGAAGGTTTTATTTACCACATGAGGAACTGCTAGATGGAGTGGGAGAGGAGGCCGAGCAGTTCAATCTTCTGTGCCCTAACTTGGCGACGGAGGACACCTACGGCGACGGCGGAGAAGATGATGTCCGCAGCCGGCATGAGGACGGTGTCGGTGAGGTCGCGGCAGCTAAGCGCTTCGTCGCCGGCATCGTCGAGGGCTAGCGGTGGCGCTAGGGTTTGTGCGAGAGTGGAAGAAGAGACAATGACTAGGGTGAGGCGTGTATTTATAGAGACAGGGATGGCACGACGTTATTACGCAGGTGCCCCTAGCGGTTCACATTTGAACGACACGTGGCGATCATGCAACACATTGGAGGTTGTTCCATGTTCCCACGCACGCCTGGATTGTCGGGTGGTCGTTCCCACTTCTCCGGGTTTCAGGTAAAAAGGATTGAGCATTGAAAATAGATTAATGTTTGTCTCTGTGTCTCCTGCTGACAAGGACTCAGCAAAGACATTCGACAGTTTCAATAGAATGCATATGATTTGGATAGATAGATTTGAGACGGGAGCATAGAAAGGTTAGGGTCCGATTACATTCACTTAGTTCAAAAGATTCAACGTGAAGACATAGCTATAAGTGAATGCTGTAGAGGACAGAAACCAAATCAGTACATTTGAAGATAAACATGAGGCCATGTTAACATTGAAGACAAACAAAATGTGAAGACTTGCAAATGTAACGCCATGAGAAAAACACTTCTAAAGGAAGAATTTGGTGGTGGCGTTACCCACCGTATAGGAAGTATTAGACCCAGACACGGCGCACAATTATCGTGGCGTTCCGAAGTCAAATTTCACGTTAATGTATTCACACTCAGAATGTAAGTTTTCATTGATTGAAGATATACTTTACTTTGTGTGTTGCACATCTAAGTCATCAACATGCATAAGTGTTAGGATGTGTGCCTGATCACAGGACATTTGAGGATTCCAAGATATTTAGCTCACACCGTAACTTGCAAAACCTTTTCTCATCCAAGGGCTTTGTGAAGATATCTGTCAGTTGCTCTTCAGTGTTGACATGTATGATATTAATATCTTCCTTCATGACATGATCTCTGAGAAAGTGATGACGAATTTCAATGTGCTTTCTCTTCGAGTGCTGAACTAGGTTGTTAGAAATCTTGATGGCGCTTTTGTTGTCGCAGTAGAGTGGCACTTGCTTCAGATGAATGCCATAGTCTTTGAGTGTTTGCTTCATCCATAGAAGCTGAGCGCAGCAAGATCCAACAGCAATGTATTCAGATTCAATAGTGGAGAGAGATACACAGTTCTGCTTCTTTGAAGACCAACATACAAGTGATCGTCCCAGAAAGTGACATGTGCCTGATGTAGACTTGCGATCCACCTTGTCACCAGCATAATCAGCATCCGAGAATCCAACTAGATCAAACTCTAAGCCCTTTGGATACCATAATCCTAGTGTTGGGGTGTGAGCCAAATATCGAAGAATTCGCTTCACAGCTAAGTGATGCGATTCCTTTGGTGCCGCTTGGACTCGGGCACACATGCAAACACTAAGCATGATATCTGGCCTAGATGCACATAAATAAATCAAAGAACCAATCATGGAGCGGTATACCTTTTGATCGAACTCTTTACCATTGTCGTCGGGCCAGATGGTGTTTAGTTGGCATTGGCGTCGTGTAACCTTTGCAGTCTTGCATTCCAAACTTCTTCAGGCAATCTTTGAGGTGTTTCTCTTGATATATGAAGATGCCGTTGCGTTGCTGTCGTATTTGAAGACCAAGGAAGAACTTCAACTCACCCATCATGGACATCTGATATTGCTCTTGCATCATGTATCCAAACTCATCACTGTATTTCTGATTAGTGCAGCCGAAGACAATGTCATCCACATATATTTGGCACACAAAAAGTTCACCATCATATGTCTTCGTGAAGAGCGTGGGATCTAGGGAACCAGGTTTGAAGCCTTTGCTCTTCATGAAGTCCTTGAGTGTGTCATACCAGGCACGAGGGGCTTGTTTGAGGCCATACAGTGCCTTGTTGAGCTTACACACCATGTCAGGATGTTTTGAATCTTCAAAGCTAGGCGGTTGTGCAACATACACTTCTTCTTCAATCTTACCATTGAGAAAAGCGCTCTTCACATCCATTTGATATAGAAGAATGTTATGATGATTTGCATAGGCCAGCAATATGCGTATAGCTTCGAGCCTAGCCACAGGAGCAAATGTTTCATCGAAGTCAATTCCTTCAACTTGAGTGTATCCTTGAGCAACAAGACGAGCTTTGTTTCTGACAACTTGACCATGCTCATCTTGCTTGTTGCGATATATCCATTTAGTGCCTATGATATTGTGCTTACGAGGATCAGGATGCTTGACCAGTTCCCATACATTATTCACCTCAAATTTTTGAAGCTCTTCTTGCATAGCTTGAATCCATTCAGGTTCCATGAAGGCTTCATCAACTTTCTTGGGTTCAGATATTGAGACGAATGTGAAGTGCCCACAGAAATTTGCTAGTTGTGTTGCCCTTGAATGAGTGAGTGTACCAGGTGCATTGATGCTATCAATTATTTTCTCAATCTGTACTTCATTTGCAACACGAGGATGAACAAGACGAAGATTTTGCTCTTGTTGATCATTGTCATCGTTAGAAGGATTGTCTTCAGACTGAGCATTTTCTTCAGGTTGATCAGGTGCAGAGATGATGAGTTCCTCTTCGGCTGTGCTTCACACGGTATGATTTCTCCAGTTCCCATAAGCTTGATGGATTCACTGGATGGAACTTCATCTAGCACATTTGGCAGGTGCTCTCTTTGCGAGCCATTAGTCTCGTCGAACCACACATCCACAGTTTCAACCACTTTATAGTGAAAGAGGTTGAGGACTCTGTAGGAGTGTGAATCCTTTCCATATCCAAGTATAAAACCTTCATGTGCTTTCGGTGCAAATTTTGAAGTGTGATGTGGATCCTTGATCCAGCACCTAGCACCAAATACTCTAAAGTAACTGACATTTGGCTTCTTACTAGTGAGGAGCTCATAGGATGTTTTGTTCAGAAGCTTGTGAAGATAAACACGGTTGATGATATGGCATGCAGTATCAATGGCTTCAGGCCAGAACTTTCTTGGAGTCTTGTATTCATCGAGCATCGTCCGGGCCATCTCAATGAGTGTTCTGTTCTTGCGTTCCACGATGCCATTCTGCTGCGGCATGTACGGAGCTAAGAACTCATGAGTGATGACCAAAGTATCAAGATAAGTGTCGAGGCAGGTGTTCCTGAATTCAGTGCCATTGTCACTTCTGATGTGCTTGATCTTGACGCCATAGTTGTTCATGGCTCGATTGGCGAAGCGTCTGAGGACATCCTGCACTTCAGTCTTGTAGAGGATTATATGCACCCATGTATATCTTGAATAATCATCGACAATGACGAAGCCATAGAGACAAGAAGTAGTGGTAAGAGTTGAGTAGTGAGTGGGACCGAAGAGGTCCATGTGTAGCAGTTCGAAGGGTTGAGTCGTTGTCATGATTGTCTTCGAGGGATGCTTGGCCCTCGTCATCTTTCCAGCTTCGCAGGCACCACATAAGTGATCCTTCTTGAACTTGACACCCTCGATGCCTATGATATGCTTCTTCTTTGCAAGAGTGTGCAAGTTCCTCATGCCAGCATGCCCTAGCCTCCAATGCCAGAGCCAGCATTTTGAAGCTTTTGCAAGAAGACATACGACAAGCTGTGGTCCTGCTGAGAAATCTACCATGTACAAATCATCTTTTCGATACCCTTCAAAGACTAGAGACTTGTCAGATTCCATTAGAACAAGGCAACGATATTTTCCAAACATCACAATCATGTTTAAATCGCAAAGCATTGAGACAGACATTAAGTTGAAACCAAGGGATTCAACAAGCATCACTTTATCCATGTGCTGATCCCTTGAGATTGCAACTCTACCTAGACCCAATACCTTGCTTTTACCAGTATCAACAAATGTGATGTGACTCTTGTCAGATGGACGTAAGGTTGAGTCCATGAGAAGACTTCGCTTGCCAGTCATGTGATTAGTACATTCACTATCAATAATCCATTCTGAAGCAGCTGGTGTCATACCCTACAGTGCAGTTAGGGGGATAGGCTTCATGAAGAGAATTGTGAAGCATAAACATTTGACGAGCAAGTGGATTATGAAAGCCTAGATCGAGGTTAGGACTGATAGGGCAAGTAGCAAGCGACTCAGGAACAAAATACATAATAAGACCATTTGGGCATTTGATCTTGCGCCCTACAAGATGTTTAAGGTCCCCAGCAATAGGTTCAGACACATTTGATTTTCGGCTGGAGATCCTTCCCTGCAAAAAAGTTAAGCTTTCTTAGCCACCCACATCTTCAAGGTTGGCTTTGAAGCAATGAGTCTAAGTGCAGCATCTGAGAACTTTGGCTTTGGAGCCCTAGCAAATAGTCTTGCAGGTGGACAATAGTACTCATAAGAATAAGCAGAGCAGTTCTTGGTCTTATGAACATGGCAGTTTGATGAAACGCGCTCATATTCATAGGCCTGAGTATGGTTTCCCTGCATAACATTTGCGTTAGTGCGACTCAGGTGAGTCCTCTGTCTGTATGAAGCCTTTGGACCATATGAAGCCCGTGGTCTGGGTTTTGTCTTCTTCACTTGTCGTGTCATGCCGACATACACAGGAAGATTTTCCAGACACTTTTTTTCGGCACCCAGACTTTCTTCATAGGTGGCCCATACCTGCAGTTAGTACCAATATACCTGGCAAACACTTCACCATTCTGATTCTTAAACATTTTATAGTTTGCATCAAAGGATTCATCAATAACAATGGGATTAGCACAAGTGAAGCTAGATAGGGTGGATGGATCCACTGAAGGTTCCTTTGCAGCAACCCATGTGGTTTTGGGGGACTGCTCAGGTTTCCAGTAAGAGCCATCAGCATTCATTTTCCTTTCGAACCCAACACCCTCTTTCCTAGGGTTTCGGTTCAGGATCTGCCTTTTGAGGACATCACATAGTGTCTGATGCCCTTTGAGACTTTTGTACATCCCTGTTTCAAGCAATGTCTTCAACCTAGCATTTTCATCAGCAATAGCAGTGGCATCCTCAGCAGAGGGGTTAGTTACCACATCAACAGTTGAAGATATTGCAATAGTAGCAGCAGTAGAACATCCAGCAACAGAAGTAGCATTGTCACGCTCAATGCATTTAAGACATGGTGGTTCAAATCCTTCCTGAGTGGAACTGATCTGTTTGGCACGAAGCGACTCATTTTCCTTTTGAAGATCTTCATGAGCCGCTCTCAATTTCTCAAGATCTTGCTTCCTTTGAAGATAATCATAGGAAAGCTTTTCATGAGTTGTTGAGAGCGTTTCATGACGACTTTCAAGTTCCTCATACTTAACATGAAGATTTTTTTATGTCTTCAATTAAGGACTGAGATCGAGTCATTTCAGCGTCTAACATGTCATCGCTTTTGTCTAACGGTTTTTTAATATGTTCCATAGCTTTCTGTCGTTCAGTTGCAATTTTAGCAAGTGTTTTGTAGCTGGGTTTGGAACCACAATCAGTGTCATCTTCCCTGGATGTTTGATAGTGAGTAGTGCGTGACTTTACCTTGGCACCGCGTGCCATGAAGCAGTAGGTGGGAGCGGAGTTGTCCTGGTCATTAGCATTGGCGTCGGTGATGAAGTCATTGTCTTCAATGTTGAAAATGGACTTGGCAACGTAGGCTGTAGCCATACTTGCAACGCCAGAATCGGACTCCTCCTTAGACTCCACCTCCGCCTCCTCAGAAGCAGACTCCTCCTCTGAATCCATTTCCTTGCCAACAAACGCACGAGCCTTGCCAAATGAGCTCTTCTTGTGTGATGAAGACTTTGATGAAGACTTGGAAGAAGACTTTGAGTATTTCTTCTTCTTCTTGTTGTCAGAGTCATATTCCTCGCTCTTCTTCTTCTTATTCTTCTTCTTCTTCTTCTTCTTCTTCTTCTTCTTCTTCTTCTTCTTCTTCTTCTTCTTCTTCTTCTTCTTCTTCTTCTTCTTCTTCTTCTTCTTCTTCTTCTTCTTCTTCTTCTTCTTCTTCTTCTTCTTCTTCTTCTTCTTCTTCTTCTTCTTCTTCTTCTTCTTCCTCCTCTTCTTCTTCTTCTTCTCATTGTCCCACTGCGGACACTCAGAGATGTAGTGACCAGGTTTCTTGCACTTGTGGCATGTTCTCTTCTTGTAGTCATGAGCAGAAGCTTCATCATTCCTTGAGCTGGATCATGAGGACTTTTTGAAGCCTTTCTTCTAGGTGAATTGCTGGAATTTCTTCACAAGCATAGCAAGCTCCTTTCCAATGTCTTCAGGATCATCAGAACTGCAATCAGATTCTTCTTCAGGTGAGGAAACAACTTTTGCCTTCAAAGCATGAGTTCGCCCATAGTTGGCACCGTAGATGTCTCTTTCTCATAAAGCTGAAACTCATGTGTGTTGAGCCTTTCAAGTATGTCAGACGGATCGAGTGTCTTGAAGTCAGGGTGTTCTTGAATCATCAGGGCTAGGGTGTCAAACGAGCTCTCAAGTGATCTCAGGAGTGTCTTGACGACTTCATGCTTGGTGATCTTAGTAGCGCCGAGGGCTTGAAGCTCATTTGTGATGTCAGTGAGTCGATCAAACGTGAGCTGGACATTCTCATTGTCGTTTCTCTTGAAGCGGTTGCGAAGTACACTGATTCTTTGATCTCTCTGGGTTGAGACGCCTTCGTTGACATTGGAGAGCCAGTCCTAGACTAGCTTGGATGTTTCCAGAGCACTCACACGGCCATACTGTCCTTTGGTCAGATGACCACAGATGATGTTCTTGGCAGTGGAATCCAGTTGAATGAACTTCTTGACATCAGCAGCGGTGACACCTTCACCAGCCTTGGGGACGCCATTCTTGACGACATACCAGAGGTCGACATCAATGGCTTCCAGATGCGTGCACATCTTATTCTTCCAGTAGGGATATTCAGTTCCATCGAAGACTGGGCACGCAGCGGAGACTTTGATTATCCCTGCAGTCGACATAGCTAAAACTCCAGGTGGTTAAACTGAATCACACAGAACAAGGGAGTACCTTGCTCTTATACCAATTGAAAGTGCTAGTGATCGACTAGAGGGGGGGGGGGTGAATAGGCGATTTTTATGAAAGTCTTCAAAACATGGATGTTTCGAAGACAAACAATAGAAATAAACCTATTACCATGCAGCAGAAGGTAGACTACATTAAGCAAGCCATAGTCAAGTATTCAATGAAATGAAAGCACAAAGACTAATAACAGCTAGGCAGTATAGATCAGGATGGAAGATAGTATGAAGCCAATCAGAACAAGCAGTCACACAGTGAAGAAAAATAGATAATGCAAACATGCAATGACTTCACAAGGACCAATCTGCAAATAAAGAGATGGGAAGCATAGAACCAGTGGCTCATTGAAGACAATGATTTGTTGGACCAGTTCCAGTTGCTGTGACAACTGTACGTCTGGTTAGGGAGGCTGAGATTCAACTCAGAAGACCGCGTCTTCACCTTATTCCCCTTGAGGTAAGGACACCCAGTCCTCACCCAATCACTCTGGTAAGTCTTCAATGTAGACTTCCAAACCTTCACAGACTTCGTTCACTGGCGATCCACAATGACTCTTGGATGCTCAGAACGCGACGCCTAACCGGTTGGAGGATTCACAGTCCTCAAGCGTAATAAGTCTTCAGATCACACTGACATGAAGACTTCAGTGATGCCTAACACTCTTTGGCTCTGGGTGTTTAGGGCTTTGTCCTCGCAAGGAATTCTCTCTCAAAGGCTTCAAGGTGGGTTGCTCTCAAACGACAAAAGCCGTACACTAACTCTGAGCAGCCAACCAATTTATGGTGTAGGGGGTGGGCTATTTATAGCCACTAGGCAACCCAACCTGATTTGTCCGAAATGACCCTGGGTCACTAAGGAACTGACATGTGTTCCAACGGTCAGATTTCAAACACACACGGCAACTTTACTTGGGCTGCAAGCAAAGCTGACTTATCTAGCTCTGGATAAGATTTGCTCTCATTGTCTTCGCTCGAAGACATAGGATTTTGGTTAAGCATCACTTCAGTCATTCCGACTGGTTCACTTGGACCCCACTTAACAGTACGGTGGTTCCTATGACTCAACAAAGAAGAAAACGAAACAACGAAACAACCGAGTCTTCGCTCTCCATAGTCTTCACACAATGTCTTCTCTTGTCATAGTCTTCAATGTGAATACCTTCACATACCACCTTTGTCTTCAATGTCTTCATACATTTTTAGGGGTCATCTCCGATAGGTAAACCGAATCAGTGAGGGACTACTACCTGTGTTATCCTGCAATTCTCATAAACACATTAGTCCCTCAACCAGGTTTGTCGTCAATACTCCAAAACCAACTAGGTGTGGCACTAGATGCACTTACAATGGAAGTGGACACTTCCGTGATGATAATTTTGGTAATGTCATGGAACTCTTCTACGACAACACAGGTATGACTATCTTGATTCTGTCATAAAATCGTCATGGATGTACATGCATGACAAAAAACACGACCTACTGTGACAAACACGTATCATCACGGAAGCGTATTTTTTTGTAGTGAAAGTTCGATTACGTCTTTCAGATACTCTGTTTCTTTGTGGAGTTCCTGGAGGAGTAAGTTGTGAGACAATTCCACAATCACATGGATGTTTGCTAAACTCATGGCTCCAATATTCTCCTCCATGTTAGATTGTACAAATTTAATGTTCTTGCCACGATGATTCTCAACTTCGTTCTGAAATTTTTTGAACTTTTCCAACGTTTCAGACTTATATTTCATCAAGTAAATATATCCATATCTACTTAAATCACCAGTGAAGGTGATGGTCTACAAGTGCATAGGGTTTAGTTGTACTTTTTCAAAGTAAGAGTAGCGATCCAACAGGGAACACAGGAATCAGACTTTTGCCTCTTGTAGAGAACTATGTATTTTTGTGTCTGCAAACAATTGTAGACTTAAATCAACTATGTATTTTTGTGCCTGCAAACAATTGTAGACTTAAAATAGAGTGAGGGTGGATAAAAAAGGATTGTTGAGTAGTATTCGTAACTCATAACAAAATAACATAAAAAGTAAATGATGTGCGAGAATTGTGCTGACTAGTGAAACAACAGAATAAAAGGGCGCTCTTAGGGAGTCCGGAATCCCCATTTTTCTAACACACATATGCATAAGCATAGTGTATATCGGATACTTGAGCCACTGTTGGCGATTATGCTAGGCGGAGCCGGGGGCAATACATGTTCTACTCGTGGTAGACTTTGTGCCATGCACGCTAGGGGTAGCGGCTCCGGCAAGGTGGAGGATGGGGTGGTGAACGGAGGAGGCTGGCCGCAGTGGGGAGGTTGTTGTGGCGCCGACGGTGTATGAATGGGGAAATGGAGGGGGATCTCAAACTTTGGGACGCGCTTGTCTGAAATGTGGGAAAGTTATGAACTTATCTCCCATTTAAAATTTCAGACATCACTTCGGTTTGGGATAGGACGGTAATCTCACATCTCCCAAATATTTGCCGGTAGCGATTTCGGGCGAGGAGAGGGTGTTTTTCCGCCCACGGTTGGCACCCAGGGTGGATGAATAGGGCTGACAGGTAGGGCGGTTGTGTCACGTCTGAGGGAAGTTACACATCTTCCCCTATTTAAAATATTAGCCTACATCAATTTTGGACGAGGAGAGTTTTTGTTTTGCCGCCCACCATGTATGAATGGGGAAATGGAGGGAGAGACACATGTCTTTCGGACAGGCTTGAATCAAATGTGTTTTGCCACCCACGTTTGGCGCCCATCGTGTATGAATGGACTCAAAGGCGGTCGTGTCACGCCAGATTGAAGTTACTAGTCTACCCCTATCGACAGCAGTGTAAATCCGGTCGATAAGGATGTCAAGTGTCAGGGGTAGATAATAATTTCCATCTCGCAAACAATTGCTTTGGGCAGCCCACAAATGATAGTGGGTGTTTAGCCGATTCATTCAAAACTTGGGAGAATTAGCATTCACGTTTTCCCTGGGCCCTGGCAACTAAATTCAAATGCAATTTGTATTCGATTATGAATATCCACAGATAATTCTACGTTTTGTTATTTATTTCTTCAAAACAATGACAAAGATTTATTCCACCTTTATATATGATTATGATTTAGAAATGCCGTGATCTTCGAATTCAGTAGGTTGGATACACTTTGAGTCAAACAGTTATTTCATCTAATACAATATGCTCACACGAAAAACAGTTCACCTTATGTCAATCATACAAGTACTGAGGATTGCCTCGCCTAAAAAATTCGGATCATTACAACACATGGACAACATAGGGGGTCTTACGACATAATCCATTCAAAGACATGACACAACATGCAAGTACAATAATCTAATGACAATTTCAACTGGTATCTAAAGAAGAACTGGGATTACCCTGGGCTTCAAATAGAAGAAACAGCAGGACCTCCTCCGTCTTCAAATGCAACATTCTTACTTCCTCCAATTCTTGGGTTGCTTGCATAATGCGTGCATCTAATTGCATAATTTCCAGCCTCAAGATCAAGATCACCTCATTCATGGCATCCACACCATCTCTTTCTGCCTCTAGTAGAGCCTCAAGAACTATAATATCTGTGCTCAGACTGCTCTCTGGTGGTGTTGCCTCTGAACTACTACCATCTGGTAACATGGATGGTGCACTGCTTCCACAAATAGATTCCGGGGTTGTACATTGTGTCCTAGTGTGAACAGCATCCTGAAAGGTTTCCGCTGGACATAAGTAAGAGATAGTTATCGCATGATCCAGGCAGTAAGCTTACATGGTAAACGACATACGAATTATTGCCGAGCATGGCAAGCTATATTTAAATGGTTTGAACCAGCATCAGCCGAAAAGAAATTAAAATGGTAAGATGAAACTAGGGATGTAAGTGGAAAATAAACGACATCCGCCAGTCCCATCTAGTCAGTTTTTGCTAGCTTTCTAATTCATTTTCCTCAAAAAACAAAAACTCTTTTGAACTATCATACCACTAGTGGACTTTAATCGGGATTAAACGGGACCTAGTTGACATCCCTAGTTGAAAGGGAGTGTACCACCGCTATATTTAAGTTGCCAAGGTATCTAAGCAGTTGAAATAATCTAAGAAAGCACTTAACAGTGTGGCCTCATATAAACTACGAAGACAGTCTTGTGATGAAGTTCATAGGAAAAGTTAAGGACTCAAATGAACTAGGCATGCATTTCTTTACGATAGTACAGCAGGAACTGCTGACATATTGGCCAACTCAGGTATAGCCTAACAAGTAATAAATAAGCATTCGAATCAAGCAATACAACAAAGCAGACAACTGAACTATTTGTAATTCTGTAGGATTACAGGTTGAGGGCACAAGCGAAGAAAGTAGCCCACACGCATTACATTTCACATGTACTAAAACACACTGGCTTACCATATGTTGTTGTGAAGCCCCGCTGCTGTTGCAATGTTCTTTGAAGATATCGTCAGCATCCCGTGGTTGCAAATCTAGTTGTTGTAGTTTATTCTGCACCCTCTATTTAGGTAAAATTAATTTTAATCGCATGCGCTGGTTCGAATTGATCATCAATGGTTCATCTAAACTAATGAAAGTAGGGTGTGTGCTTACACGACAATATATGTGTTGCACTCTATTTTTATGCTTGTTCGAGGTGCCAGCCCCAAAAGAACAAATATTTTGCTTGGTGGGGTTGGCAACTCCATAATTAATAGAAGCATCAAATTAGTCATGCAACTTTGGAAGATCAAGAACACAAAAAAATAATGAACAGAGGCTCGAAGCAGTGATGTAATAGCTAGCGTCAGAAAATTTAGGGTAAAACAAACAAAAAGCAGCGGAACCACATGCCAGTTTGCTGATGTGTAATTATGCATAGAGAACATGAAGCAGTCTGATGGAACCAACAGGTGGCATCAAAACAACACCATTATCATAAATATAGCATGCAAGAAGTAAAATAGTAGGCAGTGATATCTAGGAAGTACAATAATACTTAGGACAAAACTAAAGCATTGTAACTATATGTGCACTGGTTTGTAATTTAGCACATGTAACATGTTCACTACCAGAAGTATGGCCCTACAGGTGCAAGAAGAATAATGCGTCTCATGAAAAATTGAATGATGCCCTGAAGAAATTCAAAGGTGCGGTGCTTATGCTAAGAAAGTGAATGTAGGTGCCGGCCGTTGGATAACAGTACCTGATTCTTGGCGGCGTATGGGCATTGTTGTCATACTTGATAGCTAAGGATCGTCGATGGTGCTTGTGTTGCAGTTGAGTTTGGGCCGGCTGTCGCCGTTGCTGAAGCGGCTCCGGTGCTTTGGTTGCGGCGCCTGTCGTCATACAAGAAAGCTCATCTGTGGTAAGGGAATAGTTGCACGATAAAGAAGAGAAAAACCAAAGGAGTACAAATCGAAATAACTTGATGAGGCTGCGGCGTCAGTAAAGCAGGGCCGGTGGAGTTGAATATGGCGTCCGTGGAGCGGGTCTGGTGCAGTGGATGAAGGCTTCGGCGGGCGCAATGTACATTGCTTTCGGTGAGGCGGATCTGTTGCGGTGGACGAGGGCTTGTATGAAGGGCCAGCAATGGGGCGGATGAGGGAGTCAGTGAAGGGCCTACACTGTGGTGGATGAGGGTGTCGGTTGTAACGCCCACGATGCGGCTATATCTCCCACGTGTCGAAGCATGACTTAGAGGCATAACCTCATTGTAAGCAATGTCGCAAGTGAGGTAATCTTCACAACAACCCATGTAAATGAATAAGGAAAAGAGGTACATAGTTGGCTTACACTCGCCACGTCACACAATAGCATAAATATCATTACATTCATCCAGATACAATCAAGGTCCGACTATGGAACCCAAAATAAAGAACAACCCCAAATGTGACAAAGTCCCCGATCGCCCCAACTAGGCACCACTACTGATCGTCTGGAAAGGAAACCTAGTATCGTCCTGAGTCCTCATCGAACTCCCACTTGAGCTCAGTCGAATCACCTGGAGCGGTATCATCGGTCCCTGCATCTGGTTTTGGATGTAATTTGTGAGTCACGGGGACTCAGCAATCTCACACCCTCGCGATCAAGACTATTTAAGCTTATAGGAAGGGTAAAAGGTATGAGGTGGAGCTGCAGCAAGCGACTAGCATATTTGGTGGCTAACATATGCAAATGAGAGCGAGAAGAGAAGGCAAAGGCACGGTCGAACAACTATGATCAAGAAGTGATCCTAGAACAACCTACATTCAAGCATAACTCGAGACTGTGTTCTCTTCCCGGACTCCGCCGAAAAGAGACCATCACGTCCACACACTCTGTTGATTCATTTTAATTAAGTTAAGTTCAAGGTTTTCTACAACCGGACATTAACAAATTCCCATCTACCCATAACCACAGGCACGGCTTTCGAAAGTTCAAATCCCTGCAGGGGAGTCCCAACTTAGCCCATCACAAGCTCTCACGGCCAACGAAGGATATTCCTTCTCCCAAGACAATCCGATCAGACTCGGAATCCCGGTTACAAGACATCTCGACAATGGTAAAACTAAACCAGCAAAGCCACCCGAATGTGCCGACAAATCCCGATAGGAGCTGCACATATCTCGTTCTCAGGGCACATTGGATGAGCCAGACGTCGGGTAGGCCAGCCCAGAGTTGCCCCTGGTAGCCCCGGACATCGCTCAGGTTGGACCAACACTTAGAGAAGCACTGGCCCCCAGGGGGGGGGGGTTAAAATAAAGATGACCCTTGAGTCCGCGAAACCCAAGGGAAAAAGGCTAGGTGGCAAATGGTAAAACCAAGGTTGGGCATTGCTGGAGGAGTTTTATTCAAGGTGAACTGTCAAGGGGTTCCCATTATAACCCAACCGTGTAAGGAACACAAAATCAAGGAACATAACACCGGTCTGACGGAAACTAGGGCGGCAAGAGTGGTACAAAACACCAGGCATAAGGCCGAGCCTTCCACCCTTTACCAAGTATATAGATGCATTAAAGTAGACAAGATATAATAATGATATCCCAACAATAAACATGTTCCAACAAGGAACAATCTCCAATCTTCACCTGCAACTAGCAACGCTATAAGAGGAGCTGAGCAACGCGGTAACATAGCCAAACAACAGTTTGCTAGGACAAGGAGGGTTAGAGGTTTGACATGGCAATATGGGAGGCATGATATGAAGGAAATATGCCGTAGAGGCAATAATAAAGTTATTATTTATTTCCTTATATCATGATAAATGTTTATTATTCATGCTAGAATTGTATTAACCGGAAACATAGTACATGTGTGAATACATAGACAAACAAAGTGTCACTGGTATGCCTCTACTTGACTAGCTCGTTGATCAAAGATGGTTATGTTTCCTAACCATAGACATGAGTTGTCATTTGATTAACGAGATCACATCATTAGGAGAATGATGTGATTGACTTGACCCATTCCGTTAGCATATCACTTGATCATTTAGTTTGTTGCTATTGCTTTTTTTCATGACTTATACATGTTCCTATGACTTTGTGTGCTACCAAACGTCACAACTTAACTGGGTGATTATAAAGGTGCTCTACATGTGTCTCCGAAGGTACTTGTTGGGTTGGCGTATTTCGAGATTAGGATTTGTCACTCTGATTGTTGGAGAGGTATCTCTGGGCCCACTCGTAATGCACATCACTATAAGCCTTGCAAGCATTGCAACTAATGAGTTAGTTGCGGGATGATGTGTTACGGAATGAGTAAAGAGACTTGCCGGTAATGAGATTGGATTAGGTATTGAGATACCGACGATCGAATCTCGGGCAAGTAACATACCGATGACAAAGGGAACAACGTATGTTGTTATGCGGTTTGACCGATAAAGATCTTCGTAGAATATGTTGGAGCCAATATGAGCATCCAGGTTCCGCTATTGGTTATTGACCGGAGACATGTCTTGGTCATGTCTACATTGTTCTCGAACACGTAGGGTCCGCACGCTTAAGGTTTCGATGACAGTTATATTATGAGTTTATGAATTTTGATGTACCGAAGGAGTTCGGAGTCCCGGATGAGATCGGGGACATGACGAGGAGTCTCGAAATGGTCGGGACGTAAAGATCGATATATTGGACGACTATATTTGGACATCGGAAAGGTTCCGAGTGATTCAGGTATTTTTCGGAGTACCGGAGAGTTACTGGAATTCGCCGGGGAGTATATGGGCCTTATTGGGCCATACGGGAATAGAGGAGAGAGGCCAAAAGGAAGGAGGCACGCGCCCCCCTCTGGTCCGAATTGGACAAGGGGTGCAGCCCCCTTTTCCTTGTTCCTCTCCCCCTGTTTCCTTCTCTCCTACTCCAACAAGGGAAGGAGGAGTCCTACTCCCGGTGGGAGTAGGACTCCCTCCTTGGCACGCCTTCCTCCTAGGCCGGCCGCCTCCCCCCTTGCTCCTTTATATACAGGGGCAGGGGGGCACCTCTAGACACACAAGTTGATCAAGTTGATTGTCTCTTAGCCATGTGCGGTGCCCCCCTCCACCATAGTCCACCTCGATAATACTGTAGCGGTGCTTAGGCGAAGCCCTGCGTTGGTAGAACATCAATATCGTCACCATGCCGTCGTGCTGACAGAACTCTTCCCCGACATTCTGCTGGATCAGAGTCCGGGGATCGTCATCGAGCTGAACGTGTGCTAGAACTCGGAGGTGCCGTATTTTCGGTGCTTGATCGGTCGGGCCGTGAAGACGTACGACTACATCAACCGCGTTGTGCTAACGCTTCCGCTTTCGGTCTACGAGGGTACGTAGATAACACTCTCCCCTCTCAATGCTATGCATCACCATGATCTTGCGTGTGCGAAGGAAATTTTTTAAATTACTACGTTCCCCAACATGATAAGCAAGTGGTAGGTATTTTAGCATAGGCATAGCAAAAGAGCGAGCATCTAGCAAGCAAAGATAGAAGTGATTTCGAGGGTATGGTCATCTTGCCTGCAAAGTTCTCCGAGTTGACGTTAGCTTGATCCTCGTAAGCGTACTCAATGGGCTGCTCGATCACGTACTCGTCTCCCGGCTCTACCCAAAGAAAGAACACAAGCAAAGGGAGACACAACCAACCACGTGCAATGCACAAGCAACATGATGCAAAACATGGCATGATATGCGGGATGTGATATACGATGCATATGCATGTTTTGGAAAGGAATGATTGAACCTGGCCTCAACATGGAAAACCAAGAGTGCCACTGGAAAGAGGAGTTGATTTCGGTCGAAATCGATATAAAGATCACCGGAATCGGATGCACGGTTTGCAAATGGCAAGCAAAACAAATATGGCACCGGTCTGCGATTAACAACACGAGGCCATGTAAATGCATCAAGAACAACAAGCTACTGCACCCTAACATGGCAACAAAGTACATGGCAGGGATCCACTCAAGATGCTTGACAAAAGATGAACACCGAGCTACAACTAATTCACTCAATAGCAGGTTCAAACAAGCATGGAAAAAGTGCAAAAGATATCAGGTTACAGACTTAGTGAAAATAACAAGTCAGGAATTTAACATCAGGAAGCAATGTTTAGAGCAAGGTAACAACATGCTACAGGAACATATCATGGCAAAGCAAGGCATGGCATGAAGCTACTCAAAGCATACAACAAAAGTCCCTTACTGACCATAAGCCAAAAGGGATCAGAAAATGCAATGGAAACCATGTGAACATAGCAATTATCGTTAACAGATTCAGACTTACTAGAAAACTGGAACATGGCAAAACAGATATCAAGTAGGTATGTTTACGAGCTCGATGCACTCACCACAAAGCATTGCATGACAAACTAAGCATACACCCAGCAAGTAGACATGGCATAGAAGCTAATCATGTCAAGAACAACAACAAAGCATGCATGGATCAACTACAACAACCTCGGCAAAAATGCTTAACATGTAAACATTCTGCCAGGAACATTTTATAGCAAAAGTAGAGCTCGATTGACTCAAGCTAGGGTGCTCCATAATTGCAAACAAAGACATGGATGGATAGAGCACAACCATATCTACAAAACATCCTTACTGATCATGCTCAAAAGAGGCACGGGATCACTCGGTAACAACATGAATACATGGCATAAAAATAATGACAGGGCAAAGACTTAGAATATTTGTAAGTCCCTGAAATCAGCAACATTACGAGAGCTACTTTGCATGCTTGTGCTAGTCACCACAAAGATCACAAAAATACATGGCATACACCCCTGTAAAGATGGCATGGCATACTTCAAAACACATGTAGGGCTCAAGTTCATAGGAGGCACACATCAATCATGGCAAAAATGGCAAATGTCCAATTACTGATTTGAATCTGAAACTAACAGAAACTAGCACTCTTGCAACAGCATTTAGGGCATCAAGATGAGCTCAAATGAACATGATGCAATGAGATGAAATGAAGTACTCGTCGAGACGAACATCTTGATATGCTACACATCGAAAACGGAGCCACGGATGCAGAGTTACGCCATGATGAAAAATGCATAAAAACTAGGGTTAGGGTAAAAGTTAACTGATCCAGATCTAGATCCGGATCGCACGCGTTTTGAGGTGCTCGCCGGAGAGTCGCCGGAATCAGACTTGGGGGCGCCGGAGTTGACGAGGAAGAGGTGGGGTGGCCGGATCCGGGCGGAGAGGATGGCAGAGGAGCGCGGTGGAGGTCGGTGCCGGCTCGGGCGGCGAGGGGGGCTCGCCGGAGTCGGAGCTCTCCTCTGACCGGTGAGGAACTCGGCGGCCGTCCGGGGCGAAGTGCGGCGGCGCGCGGGCGGCGAGGAGGCGCGGGGCGTGCGGTAGGTGG